>NC_133374.1:42613729-42847288 GCF_049309525.1 Garra rufa | reverse complement strand
AGGACTGGTGGCTGAAGCCATAGCAGGAGGACTGGTGACTGAAGCCATAGGAGGAGGACTGTTGACTGAAGCCATAGGAGGAGGACTGTTGACTGAAGCCATAGTAGGAGGACTGGTGGCTGAAGCCATAGCAGGAGGACTGGTGACTGAAGCCATAGGAGGAGGACTGGTGACTGAAGCCATAGCAGGAGGACTGGTGGCTGAAGCCATAGGAGGAGGACTGTTGACTGAAACCATAGCAGGAGGACTGGTGGCTGAAGCCATAGCAGGAGGACTGGTGACTGAAGCCATAGGAGGAGGACTGGTGGCTGAAGCCATAGGAGGAGGACTGTTGACTGAAACCATAGCAGGAGGACTGGTGGCTGAAGCCATAGCAGGAGGACTGGTGACTGAAGCCATAGGAGGAGGACTGGTGGCTGAAGCCATAGGAGGAGGACTGTTGACTGAAACCATAGCAGGAGGACTGTTGACTGAAGCCATAGGAGGAGGACTGTTGACTGAAGCCATAGCAGGAGGACTGGTGACTGAAGCCATAGGAGGAGGACTGGTGGCTGAAGCCATAGGAGGAGGACTGTTGACTGAAGCCATAGCAGGAGGACTGTTGACTGAAGCCATAGCAGGAGGACTGGTGGCTGAAGCCATAGAAAGAGGGCTGGTGACTGAAGCCACATGAAATATCATATTTGAAAAGGCATAATAGGGGCACTTTAAACAAAAATTTCTATCACAATGTAAAGAACATTCTCTGAAAATATAACCTTGATATCTTTAATATTGACTGAGTCAAGGCCATGTCAAAGACTTGCTCTATTTCTCAGAAAAGAAGTGTAGGTAAACTGAAAATCCTGTTTTTTTGCGACATTCTAATGTTAAGAAAATATTTGATTTAAAACTGCAATACATTTGAACCAAAATTATCCTGGTTAGACAAATTCAAAGATTCTCTCATTTTCAGTGATACATCACACATTTTGTATGGGTTAATTCTTAACATTTTTTAAACGTGTCTTATTATTATGTGCATGTCCAAAAACACACACAAAAAATGGAATGAATAGAATTAGCTGGTGTGGATTGATATTTGCAGTTCCTAATGATATAAACTAAGTTTCTGAACCGAATGATATGAGATTCAGTATGTTCTGCTCCTAAAGTAAACCCAGAGACGATTGAAATTATTATTATTTTTTTTATTTCACACATTTGTTTTTTTTACAGAATAAGGAAACATAGTAACAATTAAATAATAATTTCAGCAATTATTATGTTACATTTATTCATTTATAATTGCTATACAAATAATTCATGAGTTTATATTTTTCATGCACCTTTTCTCATTGAATGTTTTGTTTTGTATTTTTTGTCTTCACTCATAATCATGGTGTTGCAGGGCAATGGGTCTTTGAAGAGGAGCAGAAATCCTGGCTGCCAGCTCATCCCTTCTGGCAGATCCTCTACTTTCTGCCACATGACGTGATGGTCTGGTAGGCTCCATCGGCTCATTCACAACATCTCCTACGCCGAGGCAGATATTGTGCAGCATTGTGCAGGCAATTACCACTTTTGGGACAACTAATTGATCTAGGGGTAGAGCCTGAAGAAAAATTGCTCTCCACTGGCACTTCATCCTGCCAAAAGATGTTTCCACTACGCATCTTGCCCTCGAATGGTGTCTGTTGAACCGGGCTTGTACTGCTCCCTGGACTGGTTCCCTGTAAGTTGTAATTATGCTGATAGGATGGTCAATGCAGGGATAACCTCCATCACCCAACAAAAAATGTCCAGGTGGTGGATATGCGGCAAGCTGGTAAACTGGGCTGCAACGCAGGACTCTTGCATCATGTGTTGATCCAGGGTATCCACAGAACACATCAATGAACCTGCCATTGTGGTCACAAATGGCTTGCAACACAACAGAATGAAAAAGTTTTCTGTTGAAGTAACAGCTGGCATCTCTTGGTGGGGCTTTTATACGTATATGGCAACCATCTATAGCACCCAAAGCCCCCAGGAAGGCATTATGGTTTGCCAACCTGGCAAAACCTTCGCTTACTGCGTTTCTTTCATCTTCTGTGGATGGGAGTTTTATAATATTGCCTCTGTGGTGCAAGAGGGACCTCAGTACCTCTCTTATTGAGCGGAAAACTGTGGTCTTGGGTATTGAGAATGCCCGGCAGACAACTCTGTAGGAGGTGCTGCAAGCCAACCAGAAGATGAATACCAGCACCTTTATGGTTTGCCCCCAGCCATGGTGTCGATCCTCGTGAAGCATGCTCAGGAGTGCATTTAGGGATTCACGACTGAGGCGATAGTCTGGTCTGGTGTCATTTTCCTCATTAAAAAATAAATGAAGCACTGGCACAGTAGGATTAAATTGAATGTATGCTGCTGGATTTTCATCCTACAATATAAATGGAGGGTCACACAATTAATAAACTTCCATACACTGATTGTGAAGTCATTCTATTCAATGCTACTGATTTATGTTATTAACTACCTTAAGAAAATTTCCCATGGTTTTACCACAAATAAAACAAAGATAGCAGTATAGTTAAGCCATGGAAACCATAGTATTTATAGTAATACTAGGTGGTGGAGCTAGTTGCTTAACTTACCTGTTCAAGGCTACGTTTACATTAATCCGGATACATTTGAAAACGGAGTTTTCATTTTAAAACGCTCTCTGTCCACACTAGCGTTTCCAAGCGTTTTCCAAAAGTTTCTCATCCACACTAAAACGTAGGAAAACTTTAAATTCGCCTTACTGGGCATGTGTAAAGCCTCCAAAATTATACAGACTGTAATAAATTTTCACGCAATTCTTCTGGCGTGATAATTTACGGAAATATCTCATTATCCACTGACGCGTCTATATCACGCTCATTCATATTTTATCTGAAAAGCAGTTGTCTCATGTTTTGCAGGACAGCAGCTGTGAGTAAATTTTCCGTCATCATTTTAGGACTGTAATTTGAAGAGTGTACAAGGTAAATCTCTTTAGCAGCAGTGTGACAGTGAATAGCACAGGCCCAATTACTGGTGGAAACATAGATATCTATTGGTACAATATGTGTAACATGACTATAAATATGCGTCATCATTTTCAAAAGCCTCCTGTTTCACAGTCCACACTACAACGTGAAAACGGCGTTTTCTAATTTATCCACTTTGGCCGGAGTTTTTAGAAATAATCGTTTTCTGTGATAAAAATGGGGTTTTCGTGTAAATGAGAGGCCAAACCACAGGGAAATATCTGCGTTTTCCCTTCGTGCAAACGGGGCCCAAGAGTCATAGCCAGAAGAAGCCTTCTCCTAAGAAGTCTTCGTCTTTGAAGTCTTCTTTCATATTCATTACGGAGTAAAAATAGGTATGACAAAGTAAAAGCTGCGAGAAGCAGCTGAGGCTCTGTCATTTTTTTATAGTTTAACGGCACCTCAGGATTGTTTACAGTACGGCTGTGCACGCGAAGAAAGCGCACGAGATGAGACATATACAGTTATAATTACCATAGATTATAAAAACACAGGTACGCTTAGTTAAATAAGTTTATTTTCATATTGCATGACACTTACAATTGAGCTTCAGATCGACTAATAATTAATTGTTTAAATTGTCAATTAAATATATAAGTATATAATACACATATAAATGTTCATTATATTTATCAAATACATATTGTTTGATTTGTATATCTATAGTATAAATGTTTTAAATGTGATAGTATAATTATTTACAGTGTTTATTTATGTTATATTATAATCTGCGTGACTCTGCCGTTGGCTTTGTTTGATGACGTTGCAGGGCGTTCCAAATGAGCGATTTTTGTCAGCGAAGTCCACTTCAACGGATATACCGTGCTAAGGGAGTAGGGAGCAGTGAACACTGCGTAGGGACCCTGTCGATCGGAACGCACCTTATATGTGTCCACACTCAGAGTATTAAATTAACACTTGGGATTTTGCTGTGCACGAGATTTTTTTGTAACATGGCAATCAGAAAATAAGGATTCAACAGATAATATTTAAAACTACTATAGAATTTATACTCAAATGGAGACATGAAGAGTCAGCACATGAATCTCAACAATGGTGAAAATTCAAAAGCTTCATTCTGCAATGCAAGGATGTTTTACTGTAAATACAGCTCAACTCAAATGTTTTCAGAAAAATTACATTTTTTGCCTAAACCCATATATTTTGTTTATATTCAATTCATCCTGTTAAGATGGTCTGTTGGCTCATTCTGAACAAGTTAAACAATGATTGTTAAATGAAACAATATTGTTGTTCATACATTCAAAGTTTATTTTATTTTTTTCAAAACGCTACAAATCCATTCTTTTTTTCTAAAACATTGCTCGTTTATGTCTTAAAAAAAAAAAAAAAACAAGAGAACATGCAACATATGGCATAAGGGACTCATACTATAAATTAATATAAATCTTTATTTTTAATGTCATTCTTTTAGTTTGTTTAGACTTTCAGATGCTGCCTTTCCACTTGCGTTATGTCCAGGAGAAGTATGGTCCAGTCCTTGTAAACCTTGTTTGGTCTTTCATAAAACAAAATTTATCATCAGCTTTTAGTTTGCGTGGTTTAGTTTGAAAACTCCGGTGTTGCGTTTCATTGTAAATGGACCAAAACTTTTGGAGAATTTTGAAAACGAAGGCGTGGCTGTCCACATTCTTTCTGCATATCCTTGATGACCGACAGTGTCTACAATTACATCTTGATCGTTGCTGTACCCATAGCTATGTATAAGTAGGTTCCCATTCCCCTAGTCTGTGTTTTGTAACCACAGGTGCAGTTATCACTGCCTCATTCAGGCCATCAAAATTGTTAATCGAGTTTAAAGCTCTCATTTTGAAGACGTAACATCTCTCGCTTCAGAGCGCCGCCATGTTAGATTGCGTCGAACACTCGCCGAATTCTTATTGGTCGAGAGGATATATCACATTTAGATTAAAAACAGGTTTGGCGGTTATAGCATTTTGGAAAGAAACTGCATCTTGCAGTACATTTTAAACAAGGAAATAAAGCGATTTGGCATGAAACATTTATGGAGCAGTGAATAGGTCCAGTACACTGCAAAATGGCATCATTAACTAATTTTTTGGGGAAAAGAGCTCTTCAATTCAAGGTCTGCTGTGGTAAACTATGGAATGTGGAATCAGGTGTGCGTTGACCACGGCAAGGAATTCTACTTGACACTCTTCATTCAGGAAATTCTTGCATCCTACAGACATTGTCAGGACAAACTACCATACTACAAGAGCATGTCAACAAAGGTAAAAAAATAAATAAAAAAGAAATAGAAAGAAAGGAGTATGCTGACATTTCAAAAACATTCACACATGTAGTTGTTGTGGACTGCGCCTTGGTTAAATTTAGTTATTTAATTGATGCTTTTATCCAATCAACTTACAACCGAGAACTATATTCAAGCTACAATTCAACAAAAGCCTTGGTGTAAAAAGTGTAAAATTAAAGCTACATTTTACTTACTCCAAAAGGTCTCTAAAATATTTTCACCCCTTACTATGCTTCATAAACACATTCACATTTGTTTGTTCTATAGAATCATAAAGTTGAGCGGTGTGGCCTGAGGTTAATAGCAGGGTCAATTACCCACTGAAAGAGGCCCTTATCCACCTTACCGACCAAGAACTCCTGGACATGGACTGCAACATCAGCAGATACTGTGTGTCTAACCTGACTAGACAACTGTCTGAACTGGGCATGAGGAGAGTAATTGACTCTTGGAATGCACACAGAATTCCTGGTATGGTAAAACCAGTTACAGAAAAGAAAAATCATAAACTTTCCTCAGTTGCAATGTATTTTATTGTAACAATTTAATTACAGGAAAAGGAATACCTAATTAACTAGCAAGAAATGGGTGTCTGAAAAAAATCCAAGAGGGGCTACTACCTCACGCGCCTGAAGCAGCTGACCTTTATGCAGAGGAATTGGGAAACCCCTTAACAAGAGTCTCCACCTTGGGAGCAAGCAGACCCATTCCGAAGTGAAGAGAAGTTGAACGTCTTTTTGGGCAAACATATCCTGATATGTCATATCTGTACAACTGTGTTGTTAACAGGGATTTTAAACCTTTTCAAGATGATTTGATCCACCTTGTGAACTTGTCTAAATCTCACAGTACAACTATGCATGTACAGCATTCATAGCTGTATAATAAGGGGATAATGTATAGAACGACAGTCATTACTAGGAAAACAAGTCCTTAGGGGGCGAACCAGACCCTGACACGACGTGGAGGTGTCTTGCTTAGCACTGAAGGGACTTATTTTCTCAATAATGACTGCCGTTCTATACATTATCCGCTTACACTCAAAAAAATAATTCGGCCTAAAAATAAACTTTATGTAATTCAATTACATGCAAATTTTCCATGCATTTGGATTACATAGTTTTAATATAAACATATTATTAAACTTAATGTGATTCATATGCATCAGTGATACGTGAATGAAACAGGTAAGATTTATGTAATATTTCCCAGTGTTAAACAAGCACTGCTCAGTGTTCATGTGTTTCCACACTACAGAGTGTTCAAGTAGCATTGACACAGTGTTGGAGTTAAGGAAATCATTATGTTATGATTGACCATTAATGATCAACACCTGCTGTTAACAAGCAGAGTCGCCAATGCAAAAAGAAATGCAAAAACTACAACTGACTTCAGCCACAGCTAAGATGAAATCAACTGAAATACAACAATACATTAAATCTCTCAAGATCTGATTAAAAAACTCCACAAACAGCTTTAGCAGCGTCACTCATTACTAACCAGATTGACTTCTGTCAGACTTCTAGAGAAGCTCTTATTGAGAATTAACAGAGGTTCAGATGTTTTGTTTCATGTGAAATCACCATCAATGAGACCAGGGGTTCCTTTGGTTGGGCTCTTGACCCGTCTCATTTTAGTGTTAATGTTGTCCTGATTACTTTTTGATGTGCATAAGTCAAACATGTTTATTGTTTAGCTTAGCCAACAAAGTAAAAAAAAAATGGTAGTGGTTAATAGTGCGTTAACTTTTTTTAAAGTCAAAATTTTGAATAGATGGGTGTTGTGTTACTCCAGTATTACTTACAGCTTTACATTTCTGTTGTATAAATCATAAAAGCTGAATAATTTTGTCATACTTTGTGTGCTAAAAGATTTCATCTGTTTCTTTCTAAAGACCACAGACATGGTCAATCAGCATATGAATCTCAACAATGGTGATAATCAACAAAATATTCAGATACATCTCTGAACATCTTAAAACAAGCTACTAAAAAGTCTCAACAAAAAAGCAAGCATGAAAACAAATATTAAGAGTAAAATAAAATAATCTGACAATTCCGCTGCATTGTTTATTCATGCTGCAATGCATGCTGGGATACATGGGAGAGTCTTGTACCCAGCATGCATTGCAACATGAAACATTTTGTTGACCGTCACCATTGTTGAGATTCACACGCAGATTCTTGATGTTTTTGGATTTTAAGTGTTTCCAGATGAAAACTTTTTGTGCACAAATTGAAATACAAAGCATTTAATCTTCATGATTTATATAATACAGCTACTTGTAAAGCTATGAAGACCTCTGTAACAACACAACACCTATCAAATTGAAACTCTGAATAAAACTAGCGAATCAATTAATTTTTATTCTTCTTCTTTGACTTTGGTGGCTAAGGTACTTGTGTTTTACATTAATACAAATAAAGCTACCAACACTGACACCAGCATGTTAAGGGTCAAGAGCCCAACCAAAGGAAACCCTGGTCTCATTGATGGTGATTTCACATGAAACAAAACATCTGAACCTCTGTTAATTCTCAATAAGAGCTTCTCTAGAAGTCTGACAGAAGTCAATCTGGTTAGTAATGAGTGAAGCTGGTAAAGCTGTTTGTGGAGTTGTTGAATCAGATCTTGAGAGATTTAATGTATTGTTTTATTTCAGTTGATTTCATCTCGGCTGTGGCTGAAGTCAGCTGTAGTTCTTGCATTTCTTTTTGCATTGGCGACTCTGCTTGTTAACAGCAGGTGTTCATCATTAATGGTCAATCATCACATAATGATCTCCTTAACTCCAACACTGTGTCAATGCTACTTGAACACTCTGTAGTGTGGAAACACATGAACACTGAGCAGTGCTTGTTTAACACTGGGAATAATTACATAATTCTTACCTGTTTCATTCACGTATCACTGATGCATATGAATCACATTAAGTTTATTAATATGTTTATATTAAAACTATGTAATCCAAATGCATGGAAAATTTGCATGTAATTGAATTACATAAAGTTTATTTTTAGGCCGAATTATTTTTTTGAGTGTATTGCATAGCTACTTGGCAAAAGACAGAAACTTCACATAACGTGTTTTTTTCATTAACATGTTTTCTTGACCTCTGCTAAGAAACAAAGTTTACCAAAAGCTACTTGCCAAAATGTAAACATAAACTTCACCCCATGTAAAAAATTGTTTAAAAGTATTTGTTCGTTACTGTTTTGCTTCTGATAAATAAAAACATTCTTTGTAACACAGTTTACGTGATTCAAAAAGGTATTTTTTTCTTGACAGTGGTCAATTATACAGCACAATGGTCAATTATTCAAAAAGGTCCGACCTCCGAACATTGGTGAGGCTGATCAAGTGAACAGAATATTTTACAGGATAATGAACAGCATCACTAACAATAACAAAACCAAGTGTGGTAACACTTTATAATAACTATCCGTTATAACTAGTTAATAGACCATTAATAAACTGTTAGTTAATGAGTTATAAATGACTTGTTAAATAACAGTTAATAGTTTGTTATATATTTATAACTGTGCCTTATAGATAGCCAATAGATAACTTACAAACTGTTAGTTAACAAGTTATAAATGACTTGTTAACTGTATTTTAATGATTTATAACTATACCTAATAAATTAGTAAGAGATCATGAACAAGCTGTTAGTAAATTACTTACTAAAGGCTTGTTATGTATCAGTTAATAGTTTATATTAATAGTTTATATATGCTATTGGGACGTTATTATAAAGTTGCAACTATTCTTCATTTATTAACTGTTAGTAAATGAGGAATAGTTGCAACTTTAGAATAACGTCCCACTGACATACATAAGCTAATAACTAACACTTAACTAAAATATTAACTCACACTTTACTGATACAGCAAATGGATGGAACAAGTTCAAGCTACAGAAATTTGATGTGATATTTAAAATATAAAATGTTTGTGTCACGGTTGGAATAAGGGTCTGGGTCCAAATGCAGGGAGAGTAAGAATATTTAATGAAACAAAACACAAATAAACATAAACAAAAGGCCAACACGGCACAACACAACTAGAATTAAAAACCAAAACAAGAAACACGATCTAGAATCAGGAACAGGGAAACACACACAAAGACAATGCAGCCAGAATGAGTAGTGGGAAATGAGAGTTCTTATAGACCAGATAATTGTGAGCAGGTGTGAGTGTAATCAGTGCTAATGAGAAGACAGGAGTGTACAATTTGGGGAAGTGCTGTGGAGGGAAGGGAAAACAGCGACCTCAGGTGGCTGAGGGAAACCCCACAGCCCAGATCATGACACTACCCCCTCCCCACGGAACGGCTCCCAGACGTTCCACAAGTCTGGAGGGTGGAGGAACGGGGGAAGACAAATCAGGGGGAGGGACGGCGGGCCAGGCCCGTGCAGCGCAGTCACCGCCGCGTCAGGAACAGAGAGCGCGGTTGCCTCCGCGTCCAGAACAGAGAGCGCAGTCGCCTCCGCGTCAGGCGCAGAGATAGCGGTCACGGCCGCGTCTGGAACAGCGAGAGCGGTCACTGCCGCATCAGGAACAGCGAGAGCGGTCACCGCCGCATCAGGAACAGCGAGAGCGGTCACCGCCGCATCAGGAACAGCGAGAGCGGTCACCGCCGCATCAGGAACAGCGAGAGCGGTCACCGCCACGTCCGGAACAGAGGGCGCGGTCACCGCCGCGTCAGGAACAGAGAGAGCGGTCACCGCCGCGTCAGGAACAGAGAGAGCGGTCACCGCCGCGTCAGGAACAGAGAGCGCGGTCACCGCCGCGTCAGGAACAGAGAGCGCGGTCACCGCCGCGTCAGGAACAGAGAGCGCGGTCACCGCCGCGTCAGGAACAGCGAGAGCGGTCACCGCCGCGTCAGGAACAGAGAGCGCGGTCACCGCCGCGTCAGGAACAGAGAGAGCGGTCACCGCCGCGTCAGGAACAGAGAGCGCGGTCACCGCCGCGTCAGGAACAGAGAGAGCGGTCACCGCCGCGTCAGGAACAGAGAGCGTGGTCACCGCCGCGTCAGGAACAGCGAGAGCGGTCACCGCCGCGTCAGGAACAGCGAGAGCGGTCACCGCCGCGTCAGGAACAGAGAGCGCGGTCACCGCCGCGTCAGGAACAGAGAGCGCGGTCACCGCCGCGCCAGGAACAGCGAGAGCGGTCACCGCCGCGTCAGGAACAGAGAGCGCGGTCACCGCCGCGTCAGGAACAGCGAGAGCGGTCACCGCCGCGTCAGGAACAGAGAGCGCGGTCACCGCCGCGTCAGGAACAGCGAGAGCGGTCACCGCCGCGTCAGGAACAGAGAGCGCGGTCACCGCCGCGTCAGGAACAGCGAGAGCGGTCACCGCCGCGTCAGGAACAGAGAGCGCGGTCACCGCCGCGTCAGGAACAGAGAGAGCGGTCACCGCCGCGTCAGGAACAGAGAGCGTGGTCACCGCCGCGTCAGGAACAGCGAGAGCGGTCACCGCCGCGTCAGGAACAGCGAGAGCGGTCACCGCCGCGTCAGGAACAGAGAGCGCGGTCACCGCCGCGTCAGGAACAGAGAGCGCGGTCACCGCCGCGTCAGGAACAGCGAGAGCGGTCACCGCCGCGTCAGGAACAGAGAGAGCGGTCACCGCCGCGTCAGGAACAGAGAGCGCGGTCACCGCCGCGTCAGGAACAGAGAGCGCGGTCACCGCCGCGTCAGGAACAGAGAGCGCGGTCACCGCCGCGCCAGGAACAGCGAGAGCGGTCACCGCCGCGTCAGGAACAGCGAGAGCGGTCACCGCCGCGTCAGGAACAGCGAGAGCGGTCACCGGTGCGTCCGGAACAGAGAGCGCGGTCACCGCCGCGTCCGGAACAGAGAGCGCGGTCACCGCCGCGTCAGGGACAGAGAGAGCGGTCACCGCCGCCGTCTTGGGAACATTAACAGCGGACGCCGCCGCATTAGGAACAGGAATAGCGATCGCCGCCGCTTCGGGGACCGAGATAGTGGACGCCGCCACCTTCCCGTGAAACAGCGTCTCTATCCCCGCCGCAAAGCAGGGGCGCATCCGCGCAGCCTCGGCGCTACAGGCATCCATCGCCGCCAGGCAGGCGTAGATGCATTCAAAACGAGCGGCCGACGCCGCCTCGAAGGACATCCCCGCCGTCTCGGGAACAGAACGGGAGGACGCCGCCTCCTTGAAAAAAAATTTCCTCCCCGCTGGACCCATCTTTGCTGGCTGCATTCTCATGATCATGACAGTTTGTACCTCAACCTTGTTCCATCCATCGGCTTTTCTGTGTACTGTATTTTACCAAAGAAACTCCACAGATAAAATGTTGAACATTGTGTTTAATGTATAGAAACAACATACTTTTTAAATATCACACCAAATTTCTGTTCCTTAAACTTGTTCCATCCATTTGCTGTTCTACAAAGTACGAAGTCACTGGTATTAGTAGATGGTTAACTATGAACAACTGATCAGTAAAGTGTGAGTTCATATTTTAGTTAAGTGTTAGTTATTAGCTTATGTATGTTAGTGGGACGTTATTCTAAAGTTGCAACTATTCCTCATTTACTAACAGTTAATAAATGAAGAATAGTTGCAACTTTAGAATAACGTCCCAATAACATATATAAACTATTAACTGATACTTAACAAGTCTTTAGTAAGTAATTTACTAACAGCTTGTTTATGATCTATTAATATTTTATTAGGTATAGTTATAAATCATTAAAATACAGTTAACAAGTCATTTATAACTTGTTAACTGACAGCTTGTAAGTTATCTATTGGCTATCTATAAGGCACAGTTATAAATAATTAGCAAACTATTAACTGTTATTTTACAAGTTATTTATAACTCATTAACTAACAGTTTATTAATGGTCTAATAACTAGTTATAACAGATAGTTATAAATCATTAACAAACTATTAACTGTTATTTAACAAGTCATTTATAACCCATTAACTAACAGTTTATTAATGATCTATTAACTAGTTATAACGGATAGTTATTATAAAGTGTTACCCAAAGTGTTTAATCCACCTTAATTATCTCCTCTAGATTGTTATAAATGGTTAAATATTTTCTCTTAGTATTTCCAAATTTATGAATTAATCAATCTTCCCCTTCATATGCTGCAAGTTTCTGTGCCAGATAAAGCAAAGCATCACCTAACCTTTCCAAGCTTGAATTTAGACAGTGGACTTTATGTATGCTTCTTTCTTCCTCCTCCTGACACGCTACAATTACATAGGCCCAATCAGAAAAGAATCCTGAACAAAAATGAAGGTATATGAATAAAAACTTTGAGGATTTTCTTCTGTGGAATTATGAAACAAAACTTGATTTTTTGAGCTAACTGGCTTGGTCTGGAGGATGAAAAACTAATGAAGAAGTGTAATATGTTAAACGCATAGCATCTTTTTCCATGAGAAATGGATTACTGTTTCTCAGGAACAAGACTAAGCCCTGGTTTGTGGCTAACATTTCCAGTAGGCCATAGCAGAAAAAGAGTGTTCTTCTTAGTACAAAAGACATAATGTCATAAAGGGTTTGAATAATGTTGATACTGCAGTGGTTATTAAAAGTGGCATTTTGTATTGAATAAAAACAAAAGAAAACAAAAAAACGAATCTGTTTGCTTCAAGGAACACGCCAACTTTTAGGAGAAGTAGCTTGTTTGAAAGTGTAACAATCAACATACACTTGCACACAGAACAGGTGAATGCAGCACGAACATGCTCAACTTGTGTCTCCATCAAGACGTAAATGTTTCTTTACTCGATGGCCAGCTCAGACAGGTTTTTTATAACTTGAGTCACATCTTGGAGCGACTGGGCAGCCATCACAACCTCTTCTATTTTATCAGAAATCTCCTGATGGTCCATTGATTCGTCACCTTTTCTGCTAAAAACAAGAACAGCAGTAATAGCTTTGAGTTATTTGTTTTATAGACCAATTATTTTGACAGTTCATTTGTTGAAGGGTGCTTACGTCGATCTCCTTTTTTCCAACTCTTCATATCGGCAAACTGCTGCTCTGGCACTGCAAGGATTTTTCTCGCATTTCTGCTTTCAATAGATTGAGCCTATAGAGAGGAAACAATAATATTTCAGATAAATAGATCCATAAATGCATAGGCAGTCAGGCAAGAAAAACATCCAAATATCTATGATTGAAATGACCCAGTACTTTTTGGAGTGACCAATGTAAGCAACACAATATTCAAACCTTTGAAAGGGGCGCCTAGCTTGCAAAGGTTTAAGAACCCCTGATCCACACTACAAAGATAAAGACATTTTTTTTAACCTCTGGTTTCCTCCGAATCTAATTTCCCTGTCCGTCTGTCAGCACCAAGGGGTCATAGGCTCCTAGGGCATCTTGGACTTTTGTCAGAACGCTCTGCACAATGGCATCACCCTCCATGAACCTGATGACGATCATTCCGCTGGGCTCAAGTTTTCCATGTACAAATTCGGCCATGAACACAGATCTGGAATATATTCAAAGTAGATTAGTAGATACCCATTTACTTCAAGGCTGAAAGACGGGACTAATGCTAAAGACAACATATGGAGTACAATGTCACAGCCAATTAGGTTAACTGGCAACATGAGTTTGTACATAAAAGAGCATAATCTAAGCATCAGTAAAGATCTGGATTTGTTCATTTCTTATTTATCAGAAGATCCGGACAAATTTTTTCAATGCATATAATTCTCAGTGTATTTCAGTGTATTTTGTGCATTTCTGTACTTTCTATTACTTCATTTATTTTGTGCAAGTGAGATGAATAAAGACCATATTTTTCATGAATCATTATCTCTCTGGTGATTATAAGCAGCACACACAGTATTTAACTACATGTAAAAATACACAAAATTAGCTATATTAATTTGTTTGTGGTACCTACAGTTACAAATGTAAAACATGTGATAATAATATTAATTGAGCAATTGATGTAAGGTAAGTGAAAATATATGCGCAGAATTGAGAAAATAGTACTAATGGAGATAAATTGTAGCCTATCACAGCTAGGCAAACGTGTGAATGTTCACGATGCATTTTATGCAAACAACTCTAATCGTAGTTGTAAATCTATATTTACAGTAGGCATAATTGTCATTGCGTATGCAGCATGAGTCAAATACAATCTTCTGTTCGTGAACAGTTGTTTTTCATTCATTATATGACTATGCATCCGTGCATTTAATTGCCATTGGCTCGTGTGATAGTAATATGGATCTTAGTAGTATTTTAAGTGATACTAGACAATAATAATAATTGATACCCGCACGACGGTGTAATTTACTTCCGGGTAAAGATAGGATCAGTCAAATTAAATACAATAAATGTACAAATAAATATTACAAATTAAAAACGATCGGAAATGCGTCCAATTTTCTAATACTATTATTTGATGACAACAATACATTTGGAAAACAAAATACAACAATTTCTGCTTTTTTTCTTTTAAACAAAAAACCAAGCTGCAAAATTAAAATTTTAAGCTTTAAAAAAGCTTTAAATTTAATCAGTCATTCCAAAATATAATAATGAATGAACGAAAAAGTACACGGACCCCTATTATTATTATTTCATTTTGTTTGAGAAACGGAAAAAACGAAAAGCTTGATTTTTCGTATTTTTGTTCGTGGGTAAAACACATGAGCTTATTGCTCGAATATTAATTTAACATGCCTGGGCGGCATTGATACTTAGTATGATTATTTATTATTAAATTTTATATTTAGCTGAATCAATCCATGAATCCGTGGATTATAGGCTACTGTGGAAATATGCTGCACTGGCTCTGAGTGTAAGCACAATAGGTTACAGATAATGAACTCACACGGGAAAGACTCTACACTACCTCTTGTTGGATTTATACTTATTAAATAAACACAATTTTGTTTTTGATTCATTATTGAAGTAGACCTTTCAAACTGCATAGAGACATAAATTGCAAGAGCGCACCCTGTATTTTTACAAAGGTAATTTGTAGCGTTTTGTTGTTATTGTGAAAGTACATAAAATAATGCAGACATTTATATTTCTTTGCTCTGTAATCACAATGGAAGGAATCCGACCGGAGAAGTGCAGTGTTGCGATTTATATATGAGACTTGCAAAGAAACGTTACTTTGACTAATTTGCAGAGCGGTACATCAGACGAACATTCATTCTGCGTGATGGGATAGAGTCAGACAGTTGAAAAGTTGCACAAATATTAAAGCATAACATAAGCACTCTTTCATGAAAAAAAAAAAATATAATAACAGAACGAAATTATCATCATCATCATCATAACACGATCAAACGTCATTTTTCTTTAATTTATTTCTGATACTATTTAGGCCTAATTTTCTGTAAAATCAAACTTTCATCCAATATTCCATGCTCAGAGTAAGAAATAACAGTTTTGATCTGATCATCTTAAATCCTCTGGGTCTGAGGGCAGATTGGAGATTAATCCTAATAAACATGCCGCTACCACTGAAACAATTACATTAAAATTATTAAAACAGTGTATTTCTATATGTGTGCATCCTCCTTTAGGTCAGGACTGTGGCGAAGCTCGCTCACATAATGCTGTCAACGCTTAGCTAAACGCTTAGCTCGCTCACATAATGTTTATAACAGGAACATCAGATAATTTTTATGACACAATATGTCATTATAACGAAAAAAAGAACTCGTTTTAACAAGAAAATTGTCCTTTTATGAGAAAAGATGTCGTTTTAACGAGAAAAGATCTAGTTTTTACTAGAAAAGATGTTGTTTTAACGAGAAAATATGTCGTTTTTATGATAAAAGATCTGGTTATAACCACATAGCTGAGTGGGGAAAAAAATAAGTGTGTGGCAGCAATGCATCACCGTATCAATCTGCCAAAACATTTCCCTCAGACTTTAACTTCACGTCTTGAGCTAACAGAGGCGGACAGAGTACACAGCTTCACTACTTAAAAGTACAGATACCCCTTGCTAAATTTTACTCAAGTACAAGTAAAAGTACTACAGTCAGATGTCTACTTAAGTCAAAGTACTGAAGTACTTGTTTTTAAAAGTACTTGAGTATCAAGAGTACATTTTCTAAATATTGCATTACTACTGCCACAGTGATTACATTTATGTACAGAAACGTCATGGAGATATGAACATTTTTGATGTTAATACCTGAATGTAAGAGAATGTAAAAGGAATTGAAAGTAAAATCAAGTCATTTTCATATTTTTTACCATGTTGCTTCATTTAACATTTAACACAAGGCAATAGCACAATGGCAACGCTCAGACATTGCATACTCAAGAACATTAAAGCAAATGCTCAGCTTACATTTAATGTGTAATATCAGAAAAGAAAATTCAGCTAACAATTGTGTGTACATGTGAGTTTCTCTGTTTTTTCATCAATCAAATCAATAAACCTAAACCAGCTAAGAAGGCAAAATAGCAATGTTCTGACACACCTCAACTTTGTTGTTGACATTACGTCAATCTGTCAAAGCACTCTGAAAACGCTAACCTAACGTTACTATACTATACTATACTATACTGGGAAGAATCCACAATGGATAAATATTAAAAAATGTCAAGTATTGATAATCCCAAACAAACAGCAAAGTGAGGAAGTACGATGAAAATTATATTGTGTATGGATTTATTAAGAACAGCGGTGGGAAGCCGATGTGCGTTGTGTATCTTCAGGTCTTAGCAAATTAATCGATGAAACCGGTTAAGCTAAAGCGCCACCTCATAACCAAGCACCCGGAGTATATGGATAAACTGAAGGAATTTTTCGTCCGATAAAGCGAAGGGTACCACCAGCGAACAAAAATGACTAATTTGGCAACAACATCTGAGAAAGCACAGAAGGCTTCTTATTTTAGTAGCCCAGCGAATTGTACAGTGCAAGAAGCCTCATACAATCGCACAAGAACTGATCCTCCCAGCAGCAGTCGATATGTGCGAGATAATGCTTGGGACAGAGGCAGCAAATAAATTAGAAAGCATACCCCTCTCGTATGACGCCGTGAGGCGGAGGATTGGTGACCTGGCTGATGACATCCTATCACAACTTGTGGGGAGACTTCGTTGCTGTGAATTTTCCCTTCAGCTGGATGATCTACTGATGTGGCCAGCGCAGCACAGCTAATCGCTCTTATCCGCTATCCGTGGGATGGAACAATTCTAGAAGACTTCTTGTTCTGCAAAGAAGTACTGATGGGGCAGCAGCAATGACGGGCAGAAAGAGTGGTCTTGTCGCTCGGATAAAGGCAGTAAACCCCAGAGTGAAATCTGTCCACTGTATGCTGCTCCGAAAAGTGCTCGCCTCCAAAGGTATGGAACCAGACCTGCACTTTGTGTTGAGCACAGCTGTGACTGCAGTTAATTTTGTTAAGTCGAGGGCATTGCAGTCGCGTTTGTTTGAGCAAATTTGTCGGTTGATGAATGCAGGCCATGACACACTTCTTTACCATTCTGAAGTGAGGTGGCTCTCCCGTGGTAAGGTGCTTCAGCGGGTTTTCGAGCTGCGCAGCGAGATGTCAGAGTTCCGACCCTGAGTATGTTGCCTAGTTGGCCTATCTGGTGGATGTATTCAACATTCTCAATAGCCTCAACCTCTCCATTCAAGGACGCTATGCATCCATCCTTGACGTTAGCGACAAAATCACAGCATTCATGAAGAAAGCTGAGCTATGGAGAAGAAGACTTGGAGATAGAGTGACCGACATGTTCCTTCAACTCACTGATTACCTCAACGCAAACATGCCACCTCTCACCTCACTGCACAAAGCAAGCACTTCACTTCCTACTTCAAGTATGTAAACACAGATGCTTGGGACTGGGTGCGAGATCTGTTTGCTCTATCAGCAACATGTAGCCTCTCTAGTAAAGCAGAGGAGGAGTTGGTGGACTTATCTTGTGACCGGTCTTTGAAGGCCAGATTCCAGCAGGTGAGCCATGCAGACTTTTGGCCCTCCCTCTCACGTGAGTATCCTGAGCTAACAGCACAGGCCATGCAGATTTTGCTCCCATTCCCTACCACTTACTTATGCAAGTCATCTTTCTCAACTTTGACTGCAATGAAGATGAAGTACAGAGCTTGTCTCCATGTGGAGAATGATCTTAGAGTCTGCTTATCATCCATCACGCCAAGACTGGACAAACTATGTAGTGAGAGACAGCCACACCCATCTCATTAGTTACACACCATCTTCTTAAGGGTAGGCCTACATATGCATCTCTTTCTGTTTAAGAATATGCATTAGTTTCATCTTTTTTTCCCTCCCACCACTGAATTTGATTCACTCTGTTTAAGAGTACATGAAGCACTTGGCCTTTGATTTCTTTGTTTGTTTGTTCACACTATTTGATTAATCAAAAAGGTGATGTTGTACTATTTTGTGTGTATTGTATTCCACTGTGTTACTGCAGTTAATTGTTAAACTGGGTAAACATATACTCTCTGTTTATTGCCTGTTACTGCATTGGTGCATTGTCATTGTATTTTATATTTTAGCACTATATTATCCATATCAAAAATCATTTTGCACTATTTTCACTGTGTTCCACTATGTTGCTGCAGGGTTAATTTTTACTTGTACCCCCCTCCACCCCTATCCCACACACACACCAGTTAACATTCTTTTAAACAAACTTGAAAATTATGTAGGCATTAATGGTAGTGCACTGGCTTGGTTCGAATCGTACTTATCAGACCGTCATCAGTTTGTGGCAATAAATGAAGAGGTATCATTTAGATCGCAAGTGCAGTATGGAGTACCTCAAGGCTCAGTGCTAGGGCCATTACTTTTTATGCTTTACATGTTACCCTTGGGAGATATCATCTGGAAACATGGTGTTAGCTTTCATTGTTACGCTGATGATACTCAGCTCTATATTTCTTCGCAGCCTGGCAAAACATATCAATTCGAAAAACTAACAGAATGCATATGTCACAATCTCAGGCAGGAACAGACGAACAACGACGTAGTAAAAGACGAATACTTAATAAATCCAACGGAATACAAGCAGACACAGGAACAGCAGGGTAAGACATCCATATAACATTAAAGACCGACAGGAATACAGGGGAAAACACACACCTTATAAACACACAGACTAATTACACAGACAGGTGCAGACAATGACAATGGAGAAACCAAAACACTCAGAACAGCAGGGAAAATGGGAAAAACCAAACAAGAAAGTCCGGGGGTGTGACAGCATAGCTGATATTAAAAACTGGATGGTGAATAACTTCTTACTGTTAAATCCTGAAAAAACAGAGGTGTTAATTATTGGACCTAAAACCTCCACAAGTAATAACCTAAAACACAGTCTAATACTAGATGGCTGCTCTGTAAATTCGTCGTCTTCAGTTAGGAACCTAGGCGTCCTATTCGATAGCAATCTCTCCTTTGAAAGCCACATTTCTAGCATTTGCAAAACCGCATTTTTCCATCTTAAAAATATATATTGAAATTACGACCTATGCTATCAATGTCAAATGCTGAAACATTAATTCATGCGTTAATGAGCTCAAGGGTAGATTATTGTAATGCTTTATTGGGTGGTTGTTCTGCACGCTTAATAAACTCCAGCTGGTCCAAAATGCAGCAGCTAGAGTTCTTACTAGAACTAGAAAGTATGAACATATTAGCCCGGTTCTGTCAGCACTGCATTGGCTCCCTATAAAATATCGTATAGATTTTAAAATCTTGCTAATTAATTATAAAGCCCTCAATGGTTTAGCTCCTCAGTACTTGAGTGAGCTTCTATCGCATTATAGTCCCTCACGTCCGCTGTGTTCTCAAAATTCTGGCAATTTGATAATACCTAGAATATCAAAATCAACTGCCGGCGGCAGATCATTTTCTTATCTAGCGCCTAAACTCTGGAACAATCTACCAAACACTGTTCGGGAGGCAGACACACTCTGTCAGTTTAAATCTAGATTAAAGACACATCTCTTTAACCTGGCTTACACATAAAACATTAACACATTCCTATAATTCAAATCCGTTAAAGGATTGTTAGGCTGCATTAATTAGGTCAACCGGAACCGAAAACACCTCACATTACATCTGATGCACTCGTTGCATCGTAAAAAGAATGGCATCTACGCTAATATTAGTCTGTTTCATTCTTATTCCGAGGTCACCGTAGCCACCAGACCCAGCCTGTATCCAGATCAGATGGTCACTGCAGTCCCCCGGATCCAGTCCGTACCCAGCTTAGATCATGGATCACCACCTGGAGATGACTTCAATAGCCATGGATGTCAACCAGATGAGCTCCAGAGACGATCATCAATGAAGACCTTGCCAACCTAGATAGCAATCGGTACTACACCACAGGAACCTGATGAGTTCTCTACAATTAGACATTGGTACAAACTCCTGGTTCAGTCTGGCCAGAGGAGAACTGGTCCCCCGACTGAGCCTGGTTTCTCCCAAGGTTTTTTTCTCCATTTCTGTCACCTGTGGAGTTTTGGTTCCTTGCCGCTGTCGCCTCTGGCTTGCTTAGTTGGGGACATTTTCCAGTGATATCTTATACTATTTGAACTGAACTGACGATGATATCACTGAATTCATTGATGAACTGCCTTTAACTGATAATTGATTATCTTCAATAATGCGTTACTTACACACTGTTGTTCTGTTTTTGTCACGTGAGAAAAGGGAGGTCTGGGTCCAAATGCTGGGAAGGAGATTTTAATGAACAATAAACAAAATAAACAAACAAACAAAAGGCCAACACGGCACAACACTAATAACTAGAACACAAAATAACAAAACCAAGAACAAGATCAAAGGGCAGGGATATCAGGAACACAAAACACACGAGACAGAAGACAATGCAGCCAGGATGAGTAGTGGGAAATGAGTGTTCTTATAGACCAGATGTGATTGTGAACAGGTGTGCGTGTAATCAGTGATAACGACTAGACAGGAGTGTACAATTAGGGATGTGTGTGCAGGGAAGGGAAAACAGCGACCTCAGGTGGCTGAGGGGAGCCCCACAGCCCAGATCATGACACTACCCCCTCCCCACGGAACGGCTCCCAGACGTTCCACAAGTCTGGAGGGTGGAGGAACGGGGGAAGGCAAATCAGGGGGAGGGACGGCGGGCCAGGCCCGTGCAGCGCAGTCACCGCCGCGTCAGGAACAGAAAGCACGGTCGCCGCAGTGTCAGGAACAGAGATTGCGGTCTCCGGCGCGTCAGGCACGGAGATAGCGTTCACTGCCGCGTCCGGAGCAGAGAGAGCGGTCACCACCGCGTCCGGAACAGAGAGAGCGGCCACCGCCGCGTCCGGAACAGAGAGAGCGGTCACCGCCGCGTCCGGAACAGAGAGAGCGGCCACCGCCGCGTCCGGAACAGAGAGAGCGGCCACCGCCGCGTCCGGAACAGAGAGAGCGGCCACCGCCGCGTCCGGAACAGAGAGAGCGGTCACCGCCGCGTCCGGAACAGAGAGAGCGGTCAACGCCGCGTCCGGAGCAGAGAGAGCGGTCACCGTCGCGTCCGGAGCAGAGAGAGCGGTCACCGCCGCGTCCGGAGCAGAGAGAGCGGTCACCGCCGCGTCCGGAGCAGATAGAGCGGTCACCGCCGCGTCCGGAGCAGAGAGAGCGGTCACCGCCGCGTCCGGAGCAGATAGAGCGGTCACCGCCGCGTCCGGAGCAGATAGAGCGGTCACCGCCGCGTCCGGAACAGAGAGAGCGGTCAACGCCGCGTCCGGAGCAGAGAGAGCGGTCACCGCCGCGTCCGGAGCAGAGAGAGCGGTCAACGCCGCGTCAGGAGCAGAGAGAGCGGTCACCGCCGCGGCCGGAGCAGAGAGAGCGGTCACCGCCGCGTCCGGAGCAGATAGAGCGGTCACCGCCGCGTCCTGAACAGAGAGAGCGGTCAACGCCGCGTCCGGAGCAGAGAGAGCGGTCACCGCCGCGTCCGGAGCAGAGAGAGCGGTCAACGCCGCGTCAGGAGCAGAGAGAGCGGTCAACGCCGCGTCCGGAACAGAGAGTGCGGTCACCGCCGCGTCAGGAGCAGAGAGAGCGGTCACCGCCGCGTCCGAAACAGAGGGCGTGGTCACCTGCGCGTCAGGAACAGAGACCACGGACACTTCCGCCTTCCCACGGAAGAGCCACTCCACCCCCACTGCAAAGCGGGAACGCCGTCGCGCCGACTCGGCCCTACAGGCCTCCATCTCGGCCAGTTGAAGGTAAATGACCTCCTCGAACCGAGCGGTCGCCGCCTCAAACGCCGCCGCCTCCTCAGAAGAAAAAAAAATATTCCTCCCCGCTGGACCCATCGTTGCTGGCTGCATTCTGTCACGTGAGAAAAGGGAGGTCTGGGTCCAAATGCTGGGAAGGAGATTTTAATGAACAATAAACAAAATAAACAAACAAACAAAAGGCCAACACGGCACAACACTAATAACTAGAACACAAAATAACAAAACCAAGAACAAGATCAAAGGGCAGGGATATCAGGAACACAAAACACACGAGACAGAAGACAATGCAGCCAGGATGAGTAGTGGGAAATGAGTGTTCTTATAGACCAGATGTGATTGTGAACAGGTGTGCGTGTAATCAGTGATAACGACTAGACAGGAGTGTACAATTAGGGATGTGTGTGCAGGGAAGGGAAAACAGCGTCCTCAGGTGGCTGAGGGGAGCCCCACAGCCCAGATCATGACAGTTTTAAATACTGTGCAGTTGCTTTGACACTATCTGTATTGTTACAAGCGCTATATAAATAAAGGTGACTTGACTTGACTTGAATTGAGATGTCGTCGTTTTAGATAGCAAACAGTAATGAGGTTTCTTTTAAAACGTAAATTAAGTAATTATATTTACTTAATAATTAAATAAAACGATGTTATTGTGAATATTACAGTTACTTGTTTATCATTGTGTCAGTGTTTTTCCGCTAGAACAACAGTGATGAAACGTGATCTGTAGAGCAGTTTGTCCGTTTAGGGCTACTGTAGAAACAATACGGCGACTTCCATGTGAGGAGACCCGCGGTGTATGTAGATATAAACTGATAATTCTAAGGTAATAAAAACATAATGGTTCATTAAGTAAGGTCTTTATAACATAGTTATGTATACTATATTGCATTTCTGTCTAGAGATCCTCTTAAATATTACACATTGCACCTTTAATATATACAGAATAATTTTATTTCCTCATATAATGTGTTAATATCACAACAGGTCATCAGAAGTGCTCTTTTTCAAACATGTAAGTATATTTTCAGTTATGTTATTAAACTATTTGTAATATACAAATCCTTCTCAGAAAATTATTATTCTGTCATGTCATTATCATTATTTTCTGTAATGTACTGATAAACATTAGACTTTCATATATTTTCATATATATTTTATATGGATTCATTACACACAACTGAAGTAGTTCAAGCCTGTTCCCAGAGTGCTGTAGCAAGGCACATCAGTGGGAAGTCTGTGGGAAGGCAAAAGTGTGGCAGAAAACGCTGCACAACGAGAAGAGGTGACCGGACCCTGAGGAAGATTGTGGAGAAGGACCGATTCCAGACCTTGGGGGACCTGCGGAAGCAGTGGACTCAGTCTGGAGTAGAAACATCCAGAGCCACCGTGTACACCGTGTTGGAGCACTTCATGCTTCCATCTGCTGAAAAGCTTTATGGAGATGAAGATTTCATTGCCACAGGCTGATTGCCTCCATGCCACGCCGGATGTAAGCAGTCAATTCTGTAAAAGGATTCCCGACCAAGTATTGAGTGCATAACTAAGTGATGTTTTATAAACGCGTTTCGGGAGGAGCTCGCGCAGATAATTAGCACGGCCAATACATCATTAGTAATCAGTCTCCCTATCTAATCAACACAGGGAAAATCCATATAAATAACACAACAATCCTACCTTCCTCATCTCTTGTCTCGTCAACACTTTGGCACATCCAACCACCGAGAACATGTCCGAGATCACCTTTTATCCAGAGGATAACGCTTTTGAAGCAGCACGAGATCCCGTAGCAACCCTAGCCGCAACTAAGCCACCACCGCCCCGCAGGATCCTACAACCGAGCCCGCGGCTGCACCACGGGGCCGCAGGCCTTCTCGCAACGCCATCACCGGCACCTTCCCCGGCGTCTTCCGACGCCCCAGCCTTCTCATCCGCTCCAGCAACAGCGAAATGGACCATGGCAGGTCTGCGGCAAGCACTCGCCAGCCCCAGCGCAAACATCCCGCGCCGATCTACCAAAGCGAACGCCAGCCCGTCGCTCACGGCTTCGATCACAACCCAGCAGCTTCTTCAAGCCGCCGCGGTAGCATGAGTTTACCGCCGCAGTCTGCAAAAGTCCCATTCACAGCCCATGCCTCAGCACACTCCCCTTTCCTTCCCATGGCCGGCAGCGCCGTCATCCATAACCAACGCGAACATCCCTCCACTTATTGCGCAAGCCCCAGCGCCCGCCATTCCTCCCCTCCCCCCTCTTTCGTCCATTACAGGGATTACGTCTAGCGTGATTTCGAATCATTTTTACCGACTCGGATCTTTGGGGCTCGTTCAGCAAATGAACGAATCCTTTTTCGAGTCATTTCATTCATTTCGTTGATTTTACAAAAGCTACATGTTATTTCCAAAACACATGTTCTAATTATACAATCTGATTCCTTTTGAAGCCTTATCTGCCCCAATCTCCAATCTGCCTTTGCCTAACCTGAATTAAAAAAAAAAAAAAAAGTCACTGTGCTTGGCTGGCCAAAGTCGACATCACCTCTACCCCAAAGTCATGCCCATCCACCCAGATTTTTGGCACCTATTCAGTGTCTGCTGGCAGAATAATATTACTTCACTGCCTCACTTCTGCTGCAGAAGCAGCCCTTAATTTTTCAACATGTTGTCAGAGGCAATTTGCTGGATCCTCTCCAACAATCATGACATACAGTTCCCAGTTCATATCCTAAATGACTTTCTGATCATCTTGCCCCCCGACTCCTCCACAGCTGCACATTTTTGACTACCCAAAAGCCCTTCAGCAGACCCAAAGAGAAAATCGATAGAACGATTCTGGGGACTTCCTCACTCTTAACTAACCGTTCCAAGCGCAAGCTTTTAGGCCATTTAAATTTCGCAATGCACATCATCCCTCAAGGCCGCCCCCTTCATCTTCCATCTACCCTTTCTCACATCCTCCGCCCACGCCCTAGAGAACCAAATATCCCTAACCGACCCATGCTGCAACTAACTCAGTCTGTGGATATCCTTCCTTAAACAATGGAACGGATAATCCTTATATAAAAACCTGATTTCTTCCCCAACCGACATCCAACCGCTTACAGATGTCACCCCCTCCATCGGTTTCGGAAGTGTTTTCCAAGGCCGCTGGTTCGCATCCACATAACCCAGCTATCATCCTCAGCGCTATTTTGAGCTATACCCTTCAGTCATTGCAGCTTTTCTATAGGGTAAAGAATGGCCCATCACTAGCATCCTTGTCTATTGCGACAACGAAGCTACCGTGCACCGCGTCAACAAAGGCCGCTCCCATTCCCCCACTCTAATGCCTTTTGTTAAGACGCCCGATTTGGATTTCGGCTTGCGACCAATTCATTATGACCGCCAAACACATTCCTGGGTCTAGAAATCAATAGTTAACTCTCTTCTCCTTTTTTCCTTCCACAAATTCAGATTCTTGGTGCCGGAGGCGGACCCACTCCCTACCCCAGTACCTCCCTATTCAGAGCTGATATTCCCATAAACCACCCCCTGAGACCCCTCCTCGAAGCTTCCCTCAATTCCATTCTCCAAGCCGTTTCCCCCAGAACCCTCCAGTCCTACCTAACAGCGTGGAGATGTTTCAAAACATTTCACGCGGCTTACAAGCTATCGTTCCCCGACTTCTCCTTGCTAGCTATCACCTCCTTCATCTCCTATCTTAACGCCATCAAAAACCTCCAAGTCAGCTCCATTAAAGGATACCTTAGCGGCATTCAATTCTTCCACAAATTTCTATACGGCTCACCTTCCACCCAAATTTCCAATTCCCAGACAGCCCTACTTATTAAAGGTATACAAAAAACCCACCCCACCCGCCCAGACACCCGCCAACCTATAACACTGAAAATACTATCAAAGTGCATTTCCACCCTCCGAAAAGGTTATCAATCCATCCACATCGCCCGCACGCTAGACGCCATGTTTATCCTGGCTTTTTCGGCTTCCTCAGATGCTCTGAGCTCGCCATCACATCTAGCTTCAACCCAGCCATCCACCCAACCATTTCTGACCTAGCAGTACTAGGCAGTGAAGCTATTTCCTATTTCATTAAACAAAGCAAAACAGACCAATCCAAGAGAGGCCACTTCATTTACATCTTCAAACCTCCAGTCGCCCATCCAACCTTTCCAAACCCTCCTAGCTTTTCTCCAGATCATGAATTCTAATTAAAAAAAAAAAAAAAAAAAAAACATCTGACCCCCTCTTTACAGACGACTCCAATCGTCCTGTCACCCGTTTCTGGTTTCAGAAACCCCTTAAGTCTGTTTTACTCTTATCCGGCATCCCAGCCGACAACTTCTCCAGCCATTCCTTTCGAATTGGCGCAGCAACAACAGCAGCAGCCCAAAAAGGCCTCTCCCAGCAGCAAATCCAAACACTCGGTCGCTGGTCGTCAGAAGCTTTCAAGAGCTACATCCGATCAGACCGCTCCCACATCAAAGAAGCCCACCAAACACTATTAAGCTAAAACAATCATCCCAGTCCATTCCCTACCCACCCCCACTATTTCGTACCCCGTACCGCAGAGCCCGCTTCCGCAGAAGCCTCTAGTCCCCTTCCTCACACCGCAGTGCCAGCTCCCTAGCCCCCCCTTTCCCACCCCCCCTCCGCCCATTTTTGGAGAAGGACCTGTACAAATGTGTTTTTTTGAAAACAATTTATATTGAATATCTCTTTTTTTGTGAGCACTGCAGGTGGAGTTAGCACATAGCACAGGAATAAAAATCATCAGTGGACTTCAGCCCTGCAGGCCGAAACTCTTTTAATGGCCCTTTTTTCACCGGAGGTGCTGATCCACAGCAATTGAATGAAAGGTAAACAATTTTGAAGATCAGGTCAAATTGTTAGATATGTCAAATAAAGTATTTTAGAATGGCTAATTCTACTTCTCTTTCATTGGTTTTACTGTCCAAAAGATACCAATAAAAATCTCTCTCAATAGCATATATTTTTAATCCTAATGTTAAGATGCACAAAACCTTTTGGAAATCTAAAACTAGTCAGAAGACTGTTGCATATCCACTGTACCGTATTCAAATGTTCATGTATTGTGTTTTGTCTTTTGCAGGAGGACAGAGCAAAACTGACTGTTTAGACAGTTTAGGCCTAATTTTCAGAAAAGACTCAATCATGTGTATTGTGAGCAGATTTAATTTACCTATAACATAAACTTTGTTCAGCAAACAAACAGAAGCTTAACCATACTTGCTTGATGTGTAAAACAAACTTAGTTTTTTATGGAAGCTCAAACATGATGTGTAATAGCAAGGAATGAACCCCATTGGTCCTCATACATCAAGCAAGCTTGCTTGAGCTTCTATTTACCATTACTGATGTGTGCGTTGATTTGTTTCTATGTGGATATGTGATGGACCACCCCTTTAAAATGTAGCTGTGATTTTTGTCTGTTACAGAGGCAGTGAACTGGTTTTCCAATGTGTTCAAGAAGGCTTTGTGGATTGGAGTGAATTCTAAGCTGGGGGAACAGAGACTGCTTGAAAGCTGTACATGTTTTAGACATCAAATAAAGAGTTGCTTAAAAAAATGTTAGATGTGAATGTATTTTCTTGGACTGAAATATATGGAGGGCAAAATATATTTTTTTATGATTTTAAAATATATTTTTAAAAACATATTTTCAAAAATATACAAAAAATAGCCAAAAAATTTATTTGTAGAAAATATATTTCTGTAAATATATTTTTTGGCCAATTTTTGTATATTTTGAAATATATTTCAAAGTACATTTTAAAATTTATTTATTTTTATCGTATGGGATCATTCAGTAAAGAACAGTGTTAGGAGTCAATTTCAACGGGGTTATTTATTTTTTATAAATTCAACTATCATTTTCTCTTGTGGACTATTTTATGTGAAATATCTTAATCAGGTCAGTGTGTTTTTCTCCTCTTATATTCACTATCAAAGACTGTTGATGCTCAATACCATGATGCAAGTCTATAACTTTAAGTCATTTTCATTTATTTGTGCAGATCGGCTTTTTAAAGAAAAACAACAGCGCACCTTATAACAAAGTCATTTCACCCGCATTATTTTCCTCCTTTCGGCGCTTCACACTCCAGTCCAGCGGGTGGCACTAAGACAATAACTTCTGTTTGACAAACACCATTAAACATAAGAAGAAGATTAGTTACACTGCGCTCTCTGTTGTTTTGTTTGATTCTGTTTATAGTACAATCTGTGAGAAATGTAGTTTCTGTAAACAGAAAAGTACAGTTTTGAATCAGATCAGTAAATACCTTTGCTATTCTCATCCTTATATCTGTGACTAGGTTTTGAAGCAAGCAGGAATATCTGGAGAAGTATGAGCTGAACTGAGATCTGCTGCTGTGAAGATGTTTATTAAAGTAGAGAGTGAGGAGAACACGAGTGAACTAGAAATCTGGAGAATAAAACACGAGGAACCAGAGCCTTTGAGAATAAAACATGAGGAACCAGAGCCTTTGAAAATAAAACATGAGGAACCAGAGCCTTTGAAAATAAAACATGAGGAACCAGAGCCTTTGAAAATAAAACATGAGGAACCAGAGCCTTTGAAAATAAAACATGAGGAACCAGAGCCTTTGAAAATAAAACATGAGGAACCAGAGCCTTTGAAAATAAAACATGAGGAACCAGAGCCTTTGAAAATAAAACATGAGGAACCAGAACTTTTAAAAATAAAACTTGTGGAACCAGAACATTTTAGAATAAAACAGGAGGAACCAGAACCTTTGAGAATAAATCAGGAGGAACCAGAACCTTTGAGAATAAATCAGGAGGAACCAGAACCTTTGAGAATAAAACTTGTGGAACCAGAACCTTTGAAAATAAATCAGGAGGAACCAGAACCTTTGAGAATAAAACTTGTGGAACATGGAGGTTGGTGTTTTATCTTCATTCATCTTTAGTGACTGTTTGTGGTACATCAGGCTTTCATAATACTTCATAATGAGCTTTAATAATACTTACAGCAGTTTTAGATTTAGTTAACTGTAATAGAAACAAGTTTTAAAGGGGATCAGTTTGTTGAAAAGTATATATGGGGGCAGTAACACTTTCGATGAAGCCCCATTCATAATACATTACAATGGTATTTTTAAGGCATTATAATGAACACATAATGCATTATATAAAAAAAACTAAGTTATATCATCTCATGAATAATTATAACAATTTTAATACATTATAATACTTGAGTATTTGTGGTTCTAACCTAAGATTGTAATTATTTATAAGACACAATTGACGGAATATTAAATCTAGGTAATTTATAATGTATTATATCATATCACATGTATTTTTTACATTATATTTTAGTTTTATTTTGATGGTCCCCTACTCTATTAACTATAAGCAACATTCCAACTACATGTCAACTAACACTCCTTTATTATTATTATAAGTCTAGAATTAGTAGACTTAGGCTAGGTAGAAAATTCACATACTTGCAAAGTTACATATTAGTTTGTCTTTTGGGGATCCATCAAAATATGGTGTTAGAATATATTTAGCATAATACTAATAATAATTAGCTGTCATGCAGTTGCAGAGTTACTTATCAAAAGCTGTCTAAAGGGTACCCTCAAAATAATCAAACTGATAATACAAATGTGTCATGTTACACATTCATCTGAAACATGATGATACGAGATGATACAACATACTATAAGATTTTTATAATGCATCATGAATTCATTATAATTCCTCAAGAATACTCTTATAAAGTATTATAAATGCAGGCTTCACAGAAAGTGAATTATTTTATGAACAGATCAAACAAGGCTGTAGGGCTGGGCGATATGGCAAAAATGTAATCTCGATAATTTTTTCCCCATATTGAACGATAACGATATATATTTCGATATAAGCTGTTGATGTTGCCAGCTTTAAAATAGTATCCCAACAATGACTAAAGCCACACAAAGTAAAGGGTTCATTGAACTACATTTTAAAGTATAGTTTATTAACAAAAACAGATTACAGATTTGGCCTTAAAACTTAAAACACCTTACTAAAAAAATTTTAAAAAATAAAAGTTGTGACAGAGTATGGTAAATGAGAGTAAATGTACAAAATGTAAACATAAAATGATTGTAAAAACATAATTTGTAACAATTATTTATTTATTTATTTGTTTATTTTCTCTATTATAGGTTGAGCTATTTAAATTAGAGGCAACCACTGCATTTTGAAACAATCTACAGTATAAATAACAAAAAATTACAACAGAGTTCTTTCTTAATCGTATTAAGTGCAGATAATTCAGCCATAATCAAAGTAGTGTAAGAAATATAGTCTGCCTCGACCCAGATTCCACTCCACAATATATGTTTAATTATGCTCATTTCCCAAATTGGCTGAATTATTATAGAGAAGAAGAAAGTCAACAGTTTTGACCATTTGGGATAATCTCATCCCAAGCAAAAGGTGACCAATTGTAGAATGGGAGCGGGTGTGAGACACTGAGAACCATCTCAGACAAAGGGGTGTCAGAACTTAATTAACATACAGATCCCAGCTGTTACAACAGGAGCAACTTCATTTACATTAGGGTAATAAACTGTAATGCTATAAAATGTTTGAGCAAAGGATGTTCTGGGTTCATTCCGACTCCGTTGAACCCAAGGTACAACATGTACTTTGTCACTGCTATGCTGCAATAAACATCTTCATCGAGATCTTCTACGTCCTCATCACTTTTTCTTACATTGGCGAGCCACCCAACGAGGATTTCCGAAAAAAGCAAGAAAAGGTAAGAAAAGCAGTTTCTTTCTTCTATGCTGTTTTTGTCAGGGAACCCCCTCGTTTAAAAAAAATCTAGAAAAGAAATTGTAAGGATTGAAGAAAATATAGTTTATTTCGTATTGGCAGGAGGAGTTCTTAGGCCTATTCTATACAATTCTGTTTAAAATTCTAACGGAACTGAATTAACCCGACATAGTGTGGTGACAGAACTGTATTGGAATTGTTGTTTCTAAAGTAACTGAAGCAAAGCGTTTAAGTTTAAAGTTTCTAAAGTAACTGAAACTTGTTGTTGGTCTCTTATAATTCTGTTAGGATTCTAATGTAATTGAATCAACCCGACGCAGTGTGGTGGCAGAGTTGTATTAGATCTGTTGTGTCTGAAGTTGTAAGTTTCTAACGTAATTGAAACGGACTGAGATGATGTTATAATTCTGATTGAATTCTAAAGTAACTGAATTGATCCGATGTAGTGTGATCACAGAATTATTTCATGATATTTGTGTTATAGTGTAGTGAGTCCGACGTACCGTGACTCTGTGAAGTTTAAAACAGTAACCCGAAGCAGTGTGGTTTTTAGCCTGACGCAATGTGGCACTGTTTTTTAATCTGATAAATATCAGTTTGAGCCCCGAAGAACTGTGGCTAGATAAAGGCTGTTTAAAAAACTATATAACAAAAAAAAAATAAAAAAATGTTTTGTTCGATGCACTGTGACAAACATTGTTATATATTTTTTAAACAGTTGCAGAAGTTGAAACTGTAAGTGCTTGTTTTGCCTGAAGTGTGAGACATTTGTTATAATTCTGTTAAGATTCTAAGGTAATTGAATCAGCCCGATGTAGTGTGGTAGCAGAGTTGTATTAGGCCTATTGTTTCTAAAGTAACTGAAACAGAGTTGTCGTTTCTAAAGTAATTGAAACAGAGTAAGTTGTTTTGATAATTCTGATGAAAGTAAACTGTTTTAAAAATATAACCTAAAACCCGAAGTAATGTGGTTTTTGTCCGACATACTGTGATAGTGTTACATTTTTAATAGTTTAGTGTAGTGAAGTCTAAGGCCTGACGGAGTGTGGCCATGTCCGAAGAGGTAAAAATTTGGTTTAGAAGCCTGATGTAGTGTGGTTGTTTTATTCATTTGTGTCCAAAGCACAGGAGCTGTGAATAATTAGACTAACAGCTATCTTAAAGTAACTAGATAATGTTCAGTCAGTAAAGGAATAAAGCCTATTAAATTGCTGAAGACAATTTAATAAGATCATGAAAATGGAAGAGCTGATAGTAAAATACATCGCTAAGCATGGCTCAGTAGGAATGTTTGATGGGATAGAGAAGGCAGATGACCCATATGAGTGGGCTATGTCTCAATTCAAAAATTGTCCCAAAATGCCTAAAAACAAAGAGGGAAAAGTTGCTAATGCACTTCAAGCTCTTTTTGCTTCATACACGGTAACTAAGAAAAGATTAGAAGAAATAAAAACAGAAAACAAGTTGCTAAATTCTCAAGTCAGCTGCTATGTTATGTCTTTGAGAAATTGCGAGGCTGAAGAGATCATTTTGAAAGAACAGATAGTGAAATTGACAAAAGAAATTTCAAAAGCTGAAACAGAGAGGGAAACATTTAGATCTTTGCATGAAGGGACAACTATACGGTTGGTACATGCCCAATCCAATTCTGAATATGACGAGAAGAAGTGCAAGGAAGCCTTTAGTCAACAGCATAATTCTTCAGATGATTCTGTGAGGTTCCCAATAGCACCAGTGCGAACAAGACAGTTTGGAAATAGAAATGGAAATGAGAGGGTTCTTGATCAAAGAACGGAAAATGGCCAAGCTGTTAGACAGCTGTCTTTTATGGACTTCCAAAGTCTTGTTGCAGCAGTGGGTACTTTTGAGCCTCATAACATGGAGCCTGTAGAGTTCTTGTCAAAAATGGAAAAGGTAGTGGATGTTTATAGTGTGTCAGACGAAGATGCTTGTAGACTTCTCATGATCTGCATTCCTCGCTCATTAACTAGTGCTCTCTCACAGGAAATTAGAGACAAAAGAGCAGACAGAGGGGCAAGGAGAGAGGCTCTACTTAGACTTGTTGCAACTGATTTGGTTAACTTGAGGAAGATAACTGAAGTGACAATGGAACCTGGAGAGCATCCTCTAGCATTTGCTTCCAGGCTGTGGGAAATGTTTAGCTGTTACAGTGGTTTGCCAAATGCAACTAAACAAAATCTCATGTTTAAGTCTGCATTAATTGCACAGAGCAGTCCACACATGCGAGAAGCCATTGCTCTTCATGTAGATGCAAATGCACCATACGAGCAAATCATTTCCAAAATGACACAGTATTTTAAATGCAAATACTGTAGTCAAAGGAAAGCTGCAGAATCAAGACATCCAGTTACTGCCTTTGGCAGGAGAGATTATTCTGGATTATCTGATGGTTTCCATCAGAGACCAAGGAGATTTGAAAGAGTAAATACAGAAGGTGTTACTCTTTGTTATGCGTGTGGAAAAGCTGGTCACATTGCTAGACTTTGTCAAGAGAATGAGAGACCTCATCAAAGCTTTGTCTGTTATGCATGTGGAAAAGATGGTCACATAGCAAGGCATTGTTCGGAGAAAAGTAGGAAAGATCAGGAAGTTGTTTGTTTTGCTTGTGGAAGGATGGGACACAAGGCAAGACAATGTCACTTTTCACACAAAAGAAAGATGGGCTATCGTGATTTGCTTAAAAAGATTTGCAATTTAGAGACCCAGTTGGCATTGTTGAAAGGAAATAAGGAAAAGGCCATTCACACCTTGCCAGACACAGCACTGCAAGAACATGACTGTAGCTCAGTCACAAGCAGATGCTGATGTGAACTGAAGGAATTGTTTTATGATAGTATCATATTTTAGAAAAATATGCTTACTATCAAAAGGGGGGTGATTCTTTATGAATTATGAGAAATGTGATAATGGTATTGGTATTTAAATACAATTTATGAGAAATGATTTAATTGCATTCTGTGATTAGATTTCTGTAACTTTGATGTTTGGAATGTGAAAAGATTCTTGTGGGGGAAAGGGGGGGCAACCTCTTCTTTTTGATCTTGTTTCAGGTATATGCATCTAGATGTTTGTTGGAAAGGTGTAAACTCCTGGAGAAAAATGATCTGGTCATCCAAAGGACAAGAAGGCCAGCAGAACCAGTGGAGCCAGGGAACTTCCACAAGAAAAGAGACTTCTTAAAGAACAGAGTGACCATCAGAACCAGAAATCCAGAGATTTACAGACCTATAAGATCCAGAACTCCGCGCCTAAAAGATCTAGAAATCCTGAGATGCACCAGGGGATGGACTTGAGAGACCCGCGCAGACTGCAACTACACCAGTGACTGCTTCTAAGAATTTACTGTCAAATTGAAAAGAATATACAATGGAAACGAGAACCAAGGAAAGATCAAACCTTTTCAAAGATTATGGACAGCAATCGTTCCATGAAAATGGAAAACAAGTGGGCAAAGGACAGACCTACTCAAGAAATGCACAAAGACACAGACTCACTGCACACAACACTAGAATGACACAAATATATGCATACTCGAATGCAGAAAATATATTAATGTGTACTGAATGCACACACGTGGATAAAGCATGTCCACACACTAAGAAAACGGACCCAATGCACATGACACTAGAAAGACACAAATATATGCAGAAAATATATTATTGTCTATTGAATTTACACACATGCACAAATACTTTATGCTATTGATTGAAGTTTTGCTCCTTAGGCTTTATGTTTAGTACATTTAGATAATTCCTTTTGGTGTTATGGTTCCCAAGTGCTCCTCCCACAAACCCAAGAAAATATTTGTATGTCATTTTGCTAAATTTTAGAAAAGGTCTCTATGATAATTTTGCCTAATTGGATGGAGCGATAACCAGTGTGCATGAGGTGATGACCCAATGACGGGTAAGATTCTCTGATGGCCATTTAAGAGGACAACCTAAGCCAGGGCTTCACCGCCACTGGGCACCTGCCCAGGAAGGGAGGTGTAATCTGTGTAAGGGAGTGGATGTGATGCTTCTTCCGGGCCAAAAGCATCAAACGGGGGACTGTAAGAAATATAGTCTGCCTCGACCCAGATTCCACTCCACAATATATGTTTAATTATGCTCATTTCCCAAATTGGCTGAATTATTATAGAGAAGAAGAAAGTCAACAGTTTTGACCATTTGGGATAATCTCATCCCAAGCAAAAGGTGACCAATTGTAGAATGGGAGCGGGTGTGAGACACTGAGAACCATCTCAGACAAAGGGGTGTCAGAACTTAATTAACATACAGATCCCAGCTGTTACAACAGGAGCAACTTCATTTACATTAGGGTAATAAACTGTAATGCTATAAAATGTTTGAGCAAAGGATGTTCTGGGTTCATTCCGACTCCGTTGAACCCAAGGTACAACATGTACTTTGTCACTGCTATGCTGCAATAAACATCTTCATCGAGATCTTCTACGTCCTCATCACTTTTTCTTACAGTAGGCTACTCTCTAAATATTCAAAGTGCAAATTGAGACCGAATATTTCAAGCATGATACAGAGCTATAGACATGCACAACCTATTATAGCCTACATACTAATAACAGCCTAGATATGTCATGTAGCCTAATTTGCGTGCATTGGGGAGTCACTCTCTAAACAAGGGGGATTAAAATTGCTTTTGAATGCGTGTGCGTTTTTTGCTTTCGGTTTCAGTTTTAACAATCGCGCCACTTTTTAGATAGCCAAACCACTTATATAATGGAATTTGTGCTACCTTTTTTGTTGACAATTTCAACATCTTTTGGATAATAACTCGAGGTTAGTTTCACTCCACTCTCTTTTTTTTTTTTGTCGTCCTGGTGTTAAAGGTTGTATCAGCGATTTCTAACCTTAAACATAAAGTGTCAATTTCAGCTGATCTTTCTTCACGATCCGCTCGCTGCCTGCCCCATAAATTGTCTGTGAAAAAACCGCGTCTCTCTGGTCAGCCTAGGGTCCGAGATATGCCAAAAAAACAATCGGCACTACCAACCTTTCCACAGATAAACAAACAGTGTTCCAACCAATCAGCGTCAGGGGTTTGGTGTTGTGGACTTTCGCTCCGCCTCCCTCACATCCCAGCACCAGTAGGAAAGGTTGGTAGTGCCTTTTGTTTTTTTGGCATATCTCGGACCCTAGGCTGACCAGAGAGACGCGTTTTTTTCACAGACAATTTATGGGGCAGGCAGCGAGCGGATCGTGAAGAAAGTTCAGCTGAATTTGACACTTTATGTTTCAGGCTAGAAATAACTGATACAACCTTTAAGTTTGCTTTGCAAAGTGCGGTAGGAAATGAACTCTGTACTTTGACGTGCACACGCACGCTGCACGCTGATTGGTTGTTGTCGCATATTTCTGCTGTGTGATTGGCTCTTAGATTAATCCATATCGAGCAAAAAATGTCTAGAGCTTATCATCGTTGTTAACATAAATTTTATCGCGATTCGATATGATATCGTTTATCGGCCCAGCCCTACAAGGCTGATACAGAAACAGTAGTGTTAACTAAAGTCGTGGTAATGCGGTAGAAATACTAAAGTGCTATTACATCATTAGTTTCAGGGTTTGTACAACATTTTGGGAGAGAAATTCAAGAACTTTTCAATGACTTTTAAGTATTTCATACAACTATTACCAGCTCTTTAAAGCTCTAAAATAATCCAGTTTAAACATTGCTCAAAACGCGCATTCAATAGGCAGTACTGAATTCTTTATGTACTTACAGGCCGTCAGTCAGAAGCACCGACTGTCCATGCATCATTGTGAGTGGCCCACTTTATAGCCTTAATTTTATATTTACAACCTTAATCTCAGCTCTTATACTTTTAGTTTAGTTACTTTTTTATATTATCTGTTTTACATATTTAATACTTGGTCAGTTTGATTTGTTTGGTTAACTTTGGTTAAATCTTTTATGTTAATACTGTGCAATGCACAAACTTAAGATCTGAGAGATGGTTCAAGTCAGTGTTCATGATGTTAAGTTTAGAGATGTTGTGCATCCACTTATTATTAGTGTCACATTTTAGCATGCAAATAAAGGGGATAACTACAAGATATCGACCCTAAAAGTCAGCCAAAAAATCGGTAGCGCATAATCGGCAATTGACTGACGCTGACCTCTAAACATCGGCATCGGTTATAGAAAAATCCAAATCGGTCGATCTCTACTTTAAATGATCATTATTTTTGATATCCCACACACCAGCTCTACCAAATCTGCTTCTGGCGCCACCATCTGTAGGACTTATTGGCACTGCTCTCAAATGTTAGTTTGTTCATGTTTTTCAGCTTATAACAAGTTCCTAAATATGAATCATTTTACTTTCATTTCAGAGTCGATTAAAGAAAAAGAGGAGAATGAAGAATCAAGTCAAGTTGAGGAGAAAAATCATTTCAAAACAGGAAAACCTTTGAGTTGCTCTCAAGTCAAACAGAAAGATTTAAGGAAATGTTGCACCTGCACTCAGTGTGGAAAGAGTTTCACAAGAAAAAGAGATCTTGAGCGTCACATGAAAACTCATACTGGAGAGAAACCATTCAAGGAGCACATGAACATTCACAATAGAGAGAAGCAGCACACATGTGATCAATGTGGTAACGTGTATTTAGCAGCTTCAGGTCTGAGTAATCACTTGAAAGTTCATACAAAGGTGAAGCCACATTCATGCCATTTGTGTGGAAAGAGATTTTGCCATCTACAAAGTTTGAAAGTATATGAGAACATAAATACTGGTGTGAGAGAATGCATGTGTTCAAAGTGTGAAAAGATTTCTATTTCGGTAACTTATTTAAAACTGCATAAGAGGATCCACACTAGAGAGAAATCTTATGAATGCTCACACTGCAACAAGCGATTTAGTCAGTCAGGAGACCTGAAAACACATGAGAGGATCCACACTGGAGAGAAACCTTTTAAGTGTTCACACTGCAACAAGAGATTTAGTCAGTCAGAACATTTGAAAAGGCATGAGATGATCCACACTGGAGAGAAACCTTATAAGTGTTCACACTGCAACAAAAGTTTTAACCAGTCATCATATCTGAAAATACATGAGAGGATTCACACTGGAGAGAAACCTTATAAATGCTCACACTGCAACAAGAGATTTAACCAGTCATCAAATCTAAAAATACATGAGATGAACCACACTGGAGAGAAACCTTATGAGTGTTCACACTGCAACAGGAGATTTAACCAGTCATCATATCTAAAAATACATGAGAGGATCCACACTAGAGAGAAATCTTATGAATGCTCACACTGCAACAAGCGATTTAGTCAGTCAGGAGACCTGAAAACACATGAGAGGATCCACACTGGAGAGAAACCTTTTAAGTGTTCAAACTGCAACAAGAGATTTAGTCAGTCAGAAAATTTGAAAAGGCATGAGAGGATCCACACTGGAGAGAAACCTTATAAGTGTTCACACTGCAACAAAAGTTTTAACCAGTCATCATATCTGAAAATACATGAGAGGATTCACACTGGAGAGAAACCTTATAAGTGTTCACACTGCAACAAAAGTTTTAACCAGTCATCATATCTAAAAATACATGAGAAGAACCACACTGGAGAGAAACCTTTAGTGTTCAAACTGCATCAAGAGATTTAGTCAGTCAGTACATTTGAAAACGCATAAGATGTTTTACCCTGGAGAGAAACCTTATAAGTGTTCAGTACATTTGGATCCACACTGGACAATAACCGTATCATTTAACTGCATGTGGGAAGCGTTTTATTCGTCATCTGCTATATACAGTCATGCAGAAACAATCTTGTGTGTATCTCTGGCAGATTTACACATACTGGTCTGGCATGTATATGTATACCCATCCCTTCTTGTAAATTAGTAGGAGTGAGATCAGTCTCATTAGTTTCTCTTTTACTTTCGGTAATGATCATTTTGCTTGAGTCATTATTAAATGTTACTTTTTTATTAATACATTATATTTACATTTAATATTTTACAACATTGCGGTCAACTGATTGTATTTACATAAGAAAAAAAAATATTTTAGCTTTTAATAGTTGAAAGCCATGATGTTTTAGGTTTTGTTCGAAATATCTAAATAATATAAATGTAATTGAATTAAAAGCCTTTATTGTCTTAGTATTTTTTTGCATACAGTGAAATTATGAGCATTACTGCTGACTGGTGTTAGAAAACATGTACCACAGACAATATATGAGACTAGAGACTACAGACTGTACAGTATCATTATGAAAGTAGATACAACAACCGATGTGATTTCCCTGTGGGCCACTGTACAATGTGGGTTGGCCCATTGCTTCTTGTTACTCACCTGTGCCGTTTTGGAAAGCGCAATATTTGAATCCATTGGGGATGATTGTGCAGTAGTAATATTGTTTCGTTTGGCTTCAGTCGGTTTTGTCAAGAGCTCTGGTTTTTGATTCTATTTATTAAATGATGAGCTGTTTCCCCACAAAAGCTGTTTATTTAGCATAATGAACCCATCACCTCTGTTGACATTTAATCAAACTAAACAGCCTCTGGTCTCCTTCCCTGCATACCGCCGAAGCAGCAGCATTAGCCATTTAACTTTTTTGGCTAAAGGTTGAAGACCTTACCCCTTGAGTCAAAAGCAACGTCTTTACTAAAAATCCACAGGCAGGGAAATTCACAGACAGGAATGGTAGGAACACACAAGAGGTAACCTTGCAGCCGGACACCAGAACACCGAACACAAATCAAATAATAAAGACAGGTTAACCAGACAAAGAAAGATGATGGGAATAACTATATGACAGGAAAACCAAATATGGGTATATGGGAGAAATCAAGACAGAGAGAATGATGGGGGTGTAACATTATTCCCCCCTCCCGAAGGCGCAACTTGCCGTAGACAAGGAATGAAGAAAAAAGTGGACTGGTAGGAAGAACAAAAGAATGGAGAGGGCTGGGAAACAAAGTCTATGCAGGAGGAGGCTTCGGGGGAGGATGATCAACAGAGTCCAGGCCGGATCCGACAGAGGGAGGAGCTAAGGAGGAGACAGAAGGGTCCAAGGTGGATCAGACGGAGAGAGGAGCCAGGTCGCAACCATGATTGTAGCCCCCGGCAGAGCCGACAGATAGAGGAGCCATGGTGGAGGAAGGGCTGACGACTCCAGGGGGTCGCTAGACAGAGGCTGAGCAGATGGCGATGGAGACGGAGAGGATAAGCAGGGCCAAGGGTCTGGGAACCGAGGCAGAGATCGTATGTTTTGTTCATAGATGAATCAACTGTTCACTTGAATCATTTGAATGATCCATTTAAATAAATGCATTAGTCACTCATTAAAACTGTAATTTGCCACCACCTACTGGCATTTTTTATTTTGTATTTAAAAGTAGCATCTATATTTTATATATCTATTTTCAAAAAATTATATTTAAACTACTATTATTTCAAATGTATAATTGAGAATATATATTTATATATTTATAATTTCTAAAGAAAAATAAAAAAGGTGGCAAATGTAAAATATGCTTGTTCTTGTTTGGTACTTGACTCTAATTGCTTGATTTATTTTTGTTCCTGGACTTGTTTGAGACTTGATGGTAGGTACTTGAGACTTGCTCAAGACTTACCTACGTTTAATGCAGACTAAAACAAACAATGTGAATAGCTGCCAATATGAAAAACAATGCATTTGTCTGTTTGGAGCGAAATACAACATCACCTGGGCAGTAGTATGTATTTGGTTGGCATTCCTCATCTGTTTCCTCTTCCAAAGTGTTCAGAACGGAATCAAAGATGTTTTGGAAGAGTCTACTGTAAGGAGAACCACCATTGATTGTAATAGATGCTGTTTCATCAACTTCCCAGTTTGGGAAATCTATTATGTCCTGCAAATATACTACAATGCTTGATACACTAGCAGTGACGTATCTTGAAAGCAGTGCAAAACACAGGGCCTTGAAGATCTCCACGGCATCGGCCACACATAGCAAAGGTTTCCAAGCCTTTATCACTGGTTTTCCTGTGAAAAGCAGAGACGGCTTCAATTACGTGTGCCGCGCGCACTGATACAAGATGGTCTTAGATCTGATCTCTGGTCTGATCATTTTGCAGATTGCATGCACACTTTAAAGGTATGCAAGTACTGATTCTTTGTTGACAGACAGAAGAACTGCTTGCATTAGAGACCAGCTGTAATCTGTCTCTACACAGTGTATTTACACAGTGGAATAAGTGGACAGTTTCAATAAGGGGCACAGAATGTTTAGAAGACATTTTGCTAACTGGCAATAGTGGGCATCTCTTCCTCTTCCTGGTAAGGTCAGAGCATTGTACAGTATTCTAATTTTTTTGATTCGGTACACTGGAGATGACACTGCCTGCAGCATCTAAATACAGCGTCACTGGGGACTTCTTTAAACAATGTGCTAAAATAGTCATCCCCATTTCAGTGTAAAGGTGGGCACCAAATGAGTCAACTTGAAAATTGTGTACACACCCCGGTGTGTTATAGAATGATGTGTCTGATGATTGATTGTGTCAGCTGGGTCTCCAGTAAAATGTTGTCATGAAGCTGCACATATATATATATATATATATATATATATATATATATATATATATATATATATATATGCAGTGTTGGGGAGTAACTGATTACATGTAATGGCCTTACATAATTTAATTACAAAATAAATGTAACAGTAATTCGTTACAGTTACTGAGAAAAAATGTGTAATTAAATTACAGTTACTTCTGAAAATGTTAAAGATTACAAATGGGGTTACATCTAAAATTTTTCTTTAAAAATCTGGGATATGTTGAATAATATTGATCTGTTGCTTTGCCTGTTTTTGATATGCACGATACCTTCTGCTAAGGCCATTTTTGTAAAGCAGTGATATTCTGATTTTGATTGGTTTACCGGTTTGAGGGCCTGTCCACACGGAGACGCGTTTCGCTGTATACGTATAAATTTTTTATCGTATTGGCGTTTCATCCACACGGATCCGGCGTTTTAGGAGACTGAATCCGCTATTTTTTGAAACCGGGTCCCAGAGTGGATAAATCTGAAAACAACACCCTCGCGGTTTCGTGTGTACAGCCAATCCGTATATTTTGTGAAACGATGATGTCATCACATCACGTGTCGGCTGCGTCACACGTAACAGCAACAACAATAATGGCGGACTACATGATTGTGTTCGTGTTGCTACTAAGCCTACTAGCTTTATTACAGCAAAATATATTGCTTCTATGCAACTGTTATGAGCAACAAGCGATAATGTTCGCATCTTCGTCTTCTTCTTCTTAGTTCGTATACAGCGTGCAAGGTTATGCGCATGCTCAAAGTCTTCTCCGTGTATAGTGTATCTCTATGGCAGAATTACAGCACCCCATACTGGTCTGGCATATATACCACACTGTTTTCAGTGGTTTCGTGTTTACAGAATTTTTTTTAGAACGAGGGGAAAAAAATGATCGGATAGGGAACGCACCGGCTTCATGTGGACGGAGTCTGAATTTGCGGTGCACCACGTCTGCCTGTTACGTTGAACCTCTTTACCAGCGTGTTCATCATCCCCTTTGTGTATTCGAGACCAATATTAAAAACATCCATAACAAATTAGCTAGCCTGCTAGCTGCTTTTACCAGACACACTTGTGTTTATGAACCCTTTCACAAAAAAATATCGCATTTTCAAACCATTTTAATTTTGAGTGTCATTTGTAAAATCAGTGTTTAGACTACTGTGTGATTTTCAGATGAAACGTGACTAATGATTTGAAGGATGAAAATCTGCTGCAGTTTAGTTTATTTTCGAAAAAATATAAATCTATTTTTGAAACTTTTCTCTAATTGTCAATGTTGGCCTAACGTGCCACCTAGTGGACAAATCTCTCAATTAGTTTGTCCCATTTTGTCCTGCAAAATCGAGCTATTATCTAGTGAAGCACCCCAGTTGGTCATTGAATCTAAGCAGAGTTTTAGATGAAATGTAACTTTATTTAAAACAATAAAAAAATTTAAAAAAAAAATACCATGGATTTTATGACACAGCTACAATGATGGAGTCTGTTTGGATTTGGCAGTATCTATTCTAGAATCTATTATTGCTTTTGTTAGTGAGAATTAATTGCTAGCCCTGTATGGTATAATGATTTCCCTTCACACATAGTGGTAAAAAAATAATAGTATGCAGATTTTTACTATTGTTTATTATATCAGTAAGAAGAAAAAATGTGTTTTACTACATTATTATAATATAGAATTGTGTTTTCTCTTAAATAAAACTAAAAATAATTATCTCTGTGTTTTTAGAGGAAACATTCAAGAAATCTTTTTTAAGAGTTAAGTTTTTTTCAAGGCATTGTTACTTGCCAGTGTTGCCTGTCAAAGCTATGCAAAATTTAGATTTTGTAACAACAGTAAACATTTTTTTTTTTGTTAGGAAAGGAATGGAGGTGAAGTGAGGCCAAGTATGGTGACCCATACTAGGAATTTGTGCTCTGCATTTAACCCATCCAAGTGCGCACGCACACGCACACACACACACACACACACACACAAAGCAGTGGGCAGCCATTGCTGCGTTGCCCGGGGAGCAGTTGGGGGTACGGTGCCTTGCTCAAGGGACTCACCTCAGTCGTGGTATTGAGGATGAATAGAGTGTTGGTAATTCACTCCCCCACCTACAATCCCTGCCAGACCTGAGACTTAAACCTGCAACCTTTGGGTTACAAGTCTGACTCTCTAACCATTAGGCCACGGCTGCCACTATGCCCCTATAAGGTCTGGTTTTGTGGTCGCTGTACTTTAAAATTAAATTAATATAATCTTAATTCAAGCAATAAAAGATTTTTAAATTCTAACAGTAAAATTCGTCCCCCTGACTACCTATATTACCATGAACAGCCTATTCCTCCCCCTGACCACCTGTGACCACGAACAGCCTATTCATCCCCCTGACCACCTATATTACCACGAACGGCCTATCCGTCCCCCTGACCACCTGTGTGACCACGAACAGCCTATTCATCCCCCTGACCACCTATATTATCACGAACGGCCTATCCGTCCCCCTGACTACCTATATTACCACGAACAGCCTATCCGTCCCCCTGACCACCTGTGTGACCACGAACAGCCTATTCATCCCCCTGACCACCTATGTTACCACGAACAGCCTATTCATCCCCCTGACCACCTATATTACCACGAACAGCCTATCCGTCCCCCTGACTACCTGTGTGACCATGAACAGCCTATTCATCCCCCTGACCAGCTATATTACCACAAACACCTATATTACCACAAACAGCCTATCCGTCCCCCTGACCACCTGTGTGACCACGAACAGCCTATTCATCCCCCTGACCACCTATGTTACCACGAACAGCCTATCCGTCCCCCTGACCACCTGTGTGACCACGAACAGCCTATTCATCCCCCTGACCACCTATATTACCACAAACAGCCTATCCGTCCCCCTGACCACCTGTGTGACCACGAACAGCCTATTCATCCCCCTGACCAGCTATATTACCACAAACACCTATATTACCACAAACAGCCTATCCGTCCCCCTGACCACCTGTGTGACCATGAACAGCCTATTCATCCCCCTGACCAGCTATATTACCACAAACACCTATATTACCACAAACAGCCTATCCGTCCCCCTGACCACCTGTGTGACCACGAACAGCCTATTCATCCCCCTGACCACCTATGTTACCACGAACAGCCTATCCGTCCCCCTGACCACCTGTGTGACCACGAACAGCCTATTCATCCCCCTGACCACCTATATTACCACAAACAGCCTATCCGTCCCCCTGACCACCTGTGTGACCACGAACAGCCTATTCATCCCCCTGACCACCTATATTACCACAAACACCTATATTACCACAAACAGCCTATCCGTCCCCCTGACCACCTGTGTGACCACGAACAGCCTATTCATCCCCCTGACCACCTATGTTACCACGAACAGCCTATCCGTCCCCCTGACCACCTGTGTGACCACGAACAGCCTATTCATCCCCCTGACCACCTATATTACCACAAACAGCCTATCTGTCCCCCTGACCACCTGTGTGACCACGAACAGCCTATTCATCCCCCTGACCACCTATATTACCACGAACAGCCTATCCGTCCCCATGAACACCTGTGTGACCACGAACAGCTTATTCATCCCCCTGACCACCTATATTACCACAAACAGCCTATCCGTCCCCCTGACCACCTGTGTGACCACGAACAGCCTATTCATCCCCCTGACCACCTATATTACCACGAACAGCCTATCCGTCCCCATGAACACCTGTGTGACCACGAACAGCTTATTCATCCCCCTGACCACCTATATTACCACGAACAGCCTATCCGTCCCCATGAACACCTGTGTGACCACGAACAGCTTATTCATCCCCCTGACCACCTATATTACCACGAACAGCCTATCCGTCCCCATGAACACCTGTGTGACCACGAACAGCTTATTCATCCCCCTGACCACCTATATTACCACGAACAGCCTATCCGTCCCCATGAACACCTGTGTGACCACGAACAGCCTATTCATCCCCCTGACCACCTATATTACCACAAACAGCCTATCCGTCCCCCTGACCACCTGTGTGACCACGAACAGCCTATTCATCCCCCTGACCACCTATATTACCACGAACAGCCTATTCGTCCCCCTGACCACCTGTGTGACCACGAACAGCCTATTCATCCCCCTGACCACCTATATTACCACGAACAGCCTATTCGTCCCCCTGACCACCTGTGTGACCACGAACAGCCTATTCATCCCCCTGACCACCTATATTACCACAAACAGCCTATCCGTCCCCCTGACCACCTGTGTGACCACGAACAGCCTATTCATCCCCCTGACCACCTATATTACCACAAACAGCCTATCCGTCCCCCTGACCACCTGTGTGACCACGAACAGCCTATTCATCTCTCTGACCACCTATATTACCACGAACAGCCTATCCGTCCCCATGAACACCTGTGTGACCACGAACAGCTTATTCATCCCCCTGACCACCTATATTACCACAAACAGCCTATTCGTCCCCCTGACCACCTGTGTGACCACGAACAGCCTATTCATCCCCCTGACCACCTATATTACCACAAACAGCCTATCCGTCCCCCTGACCACCTGTGTGACCACGAACAGCCTATTCATCCCCCTGACCACCTATATTACCACAATCAGCCTATCCGTCCCCCTGACCACCTGTGTGACCACGAACAGCCTATTCATCTCTCTGACCACCTATATTACCACGAACAGCCTATCCGTCCCCATGAACACCTGTGTGACCACGAACAGCTTATTCATCCCCCTGACCACCTATATTACCACAAACAGCCTATTCGTCCCCCTGACCACCTGTGTGACCACGAACAGCCTATTCATCCCCCTGACCACCTATATTACCACAAACAGCCTATCCGTCCCCCTGACCACCTGTGTGACCACGAACAGCCTATTCATCCCCCTGACCACCTATATTACCACAAACAGCCTATCCGTCCCCCTGACCACCTGTGTGACCACGAACAGCCTATTCATCTCTCTGACCACCTATATTACCACGAACAGCCTATCCGTCCCCATGAACACCTGTGTGACCACGAACAGCTTATTCATCCCCCTGACCACCTATATTACCACAAACAGCCTATCCGTCCCCCTGACCACCTGTGTGACCACGAACAGCTTATTCATCCCCCTGACCACCTATATTACCACGAACAGCCTATTCGTCCCCCTGACCACCTGTGTGACCACGAACAGCCTATTCATCCCCCTGACCACCTATATTACCACAAACAGCCTATCCGTCCCCATGACCACCTGTGTGACCACGAACAGCTTATTCATCCCCCTGACCACCTATATTACCACGAACAGCCTATTCGTCCCCCTGACCACCTGTGTGACCACGAACAGCCTATTCATCCCCCTGACCACCTATATTACCACGAACAGCCTATCCGTCCCCATGAACACCTGTGTGACCACGAACAGCTTATTCATCCCCCTGACCACCTATATTACCACGAACAGCCTATCCGTCCCCATGAACACCTGTGTGACCACGAACAGCTTATTCATCCCCCTGACCACCTATATTACCACGAACAGCCTATCCGTCCCCATGAACACCTGTGTGACCACGAACAGCTTATTCATCCCCCTGACCACCTATATTACCACGAACAGCCTATCCGTCCCCATGAACACCTGTGTGACCACGAACAGCCTATTCATCCCCCTGACCACCTATATTACCACAAACAGCCTATCCGTCCCCCTGACCACCTGTGTGACCACGAACAGCCTATTCATCCCCCTGACCACCTATATTACCACGAACAGCCTATTCGTCCCCCTGACCACCTGTGTGACCACGAACAGCCTATTCATCCCCCTGACCACCTATATTACCACGAACAGCCTATTCGTCCCCCTGACCACCTGTGTGACCACGAACAGCCTATTCATCCCCCTGACCACCTATATTACCACAAACAGCCTATCCGTCCCCCTGACCACCTGTGTGACCACGAACAGCCTATTCATCCCCCTGACCACCTATATTACCACAAACAGCCTATCCGTCCCCCTGACCACCTGTGTGACCACGAACAGCCTATTCATCTCTCTGACCACCTATATTACCACGAACAGCCTATCCGTCCCCATGAACACCTGTGTGACCACGAACAGCTTATTCATCCCCCTGACCACCTATATTACCACAAACAGCCTATTCGTCCCCCTGACCACCTGTGTGACCACGAACAGCCTATTCATCCCCCTGACCACCTATATTACCACAAACAGCCTATCCGTCCCCCTGACCACCTGTGTGACCACGAACAGCCTATTCATCCCCCTGACCACCTATATTACCACAATCAGCCTATCCGTCCCCCTGACCACCTGTGTGACCACGAACAGCCTATTCATCTCTCTGACCACCTATATTACCACGAACAGCCTATCCGTCCCCATGAACACCTGTGTGACCACGAACAGCTTATTCATCCCCCTGACCACCTATATTACCACAAACAGCCTATTCGTCCCCCTGACCACCTGTGTGACCACGAACAGCCTATTCATCCCCCTGACCACCTATATTACCACAAACAGCCTATCCGTCCCCCTGACCACCTGTGTGACCACGAACAGCCTATTCATCCCCCTGACCACCTATATTACCACAAACAGCCTATCCGTCCCCCTGACCACCTGTGTGACCACGAACAGCCTATTCATCTCTCTGACCACCTATATTACCACGAACAGCCTATCCGTCCCCATGAACACCTGTGTGACCACGAACAGCTTATTCATCCCCCTGACCACCTATATTACCACAAACAGCCTATCCGTCCCCCTGACCACCTGTGTGACCACGAACAGCTTATTCATCCCCCTGACCACCTATATTACCACGAACAGCCTATTCGTCCCCCTGACCACCTGTGTGACCACGAACAGCCTATTCATCCCCCTGACCACCTATATTACCACAAACAGCCTATCCGTCCCCCTGACCACCTGTGTGACCACGAACAGCCTATTCATCCCCCTGACCACCTATATTACCACGAACAGCCTATTCGTCCCCCTGACCACCTGTGTGACCACGAACAGCCTATTCATGCCCCTGACCACAATATATGGCTTTTCACCTGCTTTGCCTAAATAAACAGATTTTCTTCAAAGATTTATCTGAACATTTAAATCCACAAAAACAAGCAAGCTATATTGAGTATTACTGGGAGTTCCAGGTGTCCCTATTTGAAGTGGCGTGGAATTTGTTTAAAATTCTTGCTGCACACAGGACACCTGATGTCATGTAGCTGGACCCGCCCCCTGGCTAGGTGGAGCATTATTTGCCTCTAGTCTGAATTTTCCACGTTGTGCTGTGACCTTAGATGGAGCCTCAAATGGGCAACCTTTGCAGGGCACAGAGGGCATTTTATTTCCATCTTTAACATAGAATATACATGCAAATGTTTGCTTTAAACTTCTATAAACATGTACAACTTTCAAAATTTTGCAATTTTATTATTATCATTATTTTTTTAAACATTTTAAACCAAAACGTGAATTCTATTTGACAACGAGTTTTAATTCATATTTACTAGTCGCAGTGCGATTCCTGTGTGTAGTACTGTAGGTTTTACATAATGAAAGCATTATAATCATGACTTATTAATTAATTGTCCACGAAAAGCCTGCGTAGGCCCTGTCAAATAAGTTACAGTTGTCAATTGACTACCTGTAACTCATTTGACGGGGCCTCCACAGGCGTTCCGTGGACAGTGCCGAAATACTTCATATTTCTTAACTACATTGTTTTTTATTGTGTTAAACCTACAATAGGGTGTTCAGGGAACACTAACCAGCAGTTCTATATACATTAGAGCACATCAAATGGCTTAATTTGCATAAAAATCACAGAAAGCCAGCATAGGTCCCATCAAATAAGTGACACTTGTCACTTTCAGGTATCACTTGGACTGTATTCAGAATAAAATTACTTTCAAATGCACTGCGTTTTCGGGTAAGTGTACAGTAAATTACTTTAAAATGCACTGCGATTTCAGGTAAGTGTACAGTATATTACTTTAAATGGTCTTTCTAAGCCCTCAGTGTGAGGAACCCAGTCATTCTCTATCCTGCAAATGTCTTATTTTACACATTTTCCCTTTTATATTTAATTCATCGTCCAAGTCCTTGCAATCCTCTTTACTCCTCAGTGTTATTTCATATTCCTTTGTTTGTCTAGGTCTTACTGCCAGTATCTTACCTTCTCCAATTCTTTCATTCACTGTTTTTATAATATCCTCCGCTCTTGCATCTCTCAACTCCACCATATCCACAATCCGTTCGTTTCTGTCCATCTCGTGTTTCGTCTCGTCTTTCTCCAGTCATATCCACGTCTTCATCTTGTAATCCTTCCGTTCTTAAAGCCATATTGACTACAAAAACTTCCCAGACAGCACAAGGCTGCTGGGAAGCTTAGCCACTAACAAAAAATAAATCAAAAATAAGAAAAAACAACTTTCCACAAACCAAACAAATAAAAACAAAACAGAGTGAGCCTTTCTCACCCACTGCAGCCAAACACTTCCTGTTTTACTAGCAACTCACTAGCGCCCTTAGGGTGGTATGCCCGTAAGCGAGGGCTGCTCCAAAAAGTGGGCTATTTAAAGATCAGCCTCCGTAAAAGCCAGCATAGCAAATAAATTTTAAATAAATATTGAAGAAAAGGCAAAAGCTTACAGCGCCTGGTATTCCCAGGAGGTCTCCCATCCAAGTACTAACCAGGCCCGACCCTGCTTAGATTCCGAGATCGGGTGCTCTTTTTTTTTTTTTTTTTTTATTGAAGAGATTTCACAATACAATTTTTCAAGCGTGTTTCACATTTAAACATCATACAAGATGAAATAAATAAACATGAAAACATACATCAAATTATCACCAATTAAAGTAAGAAAAATACCTTAAAATAAGATAAATATAATATAAATAAATATATCAAAAAGAAATCATACAATAAAGAGCATCAATAGTACAATATAGTTTTTTTTACAACATCACTCTATTCATTCAAAACATTCGATTAAAAGCATGCCTTCCATATTTAAAAGACTAGAAAGCTCCTTCTCTCCCTAGAAATTTGCACTTGAAATGTTTCTCCAAAACATTACAAACCTTTGGAGTAAAAATATCATGAAAAGCTTCCAGCATATTTTCACTTTTAAAATACACATGTAATTTTTCCACATATACTTCTATTTTCCTTTTAAAAACAGTCCAAGCCTCTAACACCACTTTTTCTTTTTTAGCCACAGTTCTTCTTTCCCATATTGCACTTTTTATTAACATTATACACAGATTTATAAACGTTTTGTGTTGACCCTTCTTTTCCCAACCAAACATCACCACTCTTTTCCATTCCATTACACTTTCATCCCAGCCTTCTCTCACATCTTTAATTAAACATTTACATTTTCTTAAAAAGTCCTCCAATTCTTTACAATATAAAAACAGATGTAAAATTCCCTCTTCTTTTTCATGACACACTTTACACATTGCATTTTGTTCCATTCCCACCTTGTTTAAAACAGACTCAGTAAAAACTACTTTATGCCTTATAAAATATTCCAAACATTCTAACTTTGTTTCGACACACCTCCCCCTCATGTTTGTCCATATACTTTCTACTTTTAGTCCTTTGAATTTTTCCACCCAGTACTTATTTACAATCGGCTCTTTAAAAACACCATCTCTAAAAACACAATAAAACATTTTTACAGCACATTCTTTAAAATCATAAATTTTTCCCCCCAGTTTCACAAAAATATTTCTCTCTGTTTGTTCTCCTTCCATACTCTCAATTCTTTTAATCCACTCTTTGGGTATTGCATTTTTAATGGTTTCATATTTTTTTTTTGTTATTTCTTGTTTAATGTATTCTTCTTTTGCTTCATCCATCGTATCTACAATATATTGTATCGGTAAAAAACCTTCTTTAAATTCATACAACACATCCCTAACTTTTGTTATCCCCACTTCCATCCATTTCTTAAAAAATATTTCTTTCCCTTGGTTTAAAATGTTGTTATGTAAGAAGAGAGGTTGATTTAAATTGTTTTCTCTTCCTTGTGGATTGTACACAATTTTCGTTAAAAACTTTCCCCAGGCCGTAAAAATTTCTCTATAAAGGACTTCCGGTGGCAAGATGAGGAGGTAGTCGCATTTTGCTTGCGCTCTCACTCGATGTCATTTTATTTGCATTAATACGTTCAAATATATTTTGGAAAGGGTTTACTTTATTTCTACTGATACCACGCATATTTGATTAGTCGATCTGTCGAAAAATGACAAGTAAATACGTGAAAAAATCGACGACAAGGCAGACGCGGCTTGACAGTCCCAGCCTAAAGCAAGTTAATATGGAGGCCGCTGCTAACACCACAAGCAAAAGCCATGCTGATCTATCTCTGGCACAAGAGGACAATACACTTCTTCAGCTAATTAAAACTGAACTGATATCCTCCCGCGGTCAGATGGCAGAAACAATAAAAACAGAGATGGCGAGCTTTCGTTCTGAAATTGGATTGATTGTCGAAACCTTCCGATCTGAAGTAAAAACCAGAATGGACGCGCTACAACTGGAGTTTGCGGGACAACTTCAATCCATTCAGACTAAGCAAACTAATATGTCTGATACTATGGAGAAAATGGAAACAACGCTCAATTCTCACCACGACTCGCTCGAAACAATGGAAACCGCAGTTTCAACTTTAAAGGACCAAATGCAGAAACTGCAAGAGCAACAGCAGGACCTCGAGAATACCTGAAGACGCGGAGAAAGGCCGGCCTACCGATCTCATGTCTGGTTTCTTTTCAGAGGTGCTAGGTAAAGACTTGCTGGATCTTCAATCAGTGGTGCTGGATCGCGCTCATCGTGCCCTCGCTCCGAAACCTGGTGACAGGCCCAGAGCAATGATCGTTCGTCTGCACTACTTCTCTGACAAGGCCAAGATTCTCCAAGCCTCCAGGAAACGCGGTGAGATTACATTCCGCAGCGCACGAGTTCATATTTTTCCTGATATGAGTGCTGAACTGAGCCGCAGAAGAGCCGCCTTTAACTCTGTGAAAATCAAGCTTAAGCAGGCTGGGATCTCTTACGGCGTCCACCACCCGGCAGATCTACGGTTCACTTTTGAGAACACTAGAATTTCTTTTAAGTCACCATCAGAGGCCGACGCTTACTTCGAGCAACATATCAAACCAAAAATGGATGCACTTGTCTCTGAATAGTTTTCAAGACGATCCTGATATCTTCCCCTCTTTTTGGACTGCAGAGACATTTTCTGGTAAAAAAAAAAAGTAAAGGTAGGAAGAAAGTGAGGGGGAAAACTAAATGGCTTTATGAAGCTCTCTTTTCAACAAGACAAAAATTGTGTGTTAAAAGGCATTTTAAGATTTTGGAAGAAGTCCTATGCGTTTGGGAACGTTGAAGGTTAGTTACATGTGGGATGTTTTTTTGGTTCTCTTTTGGGGAGTGGTTTGGTGGGTGGGTTGGGGTCAGGGTGTTCGTTTGACATTCAAATTTGTTCATGTTTATTTGTGCTATTGTGTACAGTTGTTAGAAATATTTCAGAAGGAGGTTGGCATCAGTTTTTCACCCATTTAACAATGCTGTAAGCCTGAGACATAGTGGTTTACTTACAGTGAACTTTGTTAGTTGGAACGTGAAAGGGGTTAACCATATTATTAAGCGAAATAAGATCCTTACCCATTTAAAGAGATTGGGAGCAAATATATAATTTCTTCAAGAAACTCACTTAATATCAGCTGATCATCATAAACTTCAAAAATCTTGGGTGGGGCAAATGTACCACTCAGAGTTTCAGTCAAGATCCAGGGGAGCTGCAATTCTAATTAGTAAAAATATTCCGTTCTGTGTGAGCAATGTCCAAACTGATAGGGGGGGGGAGATTTGTAATAGTAACTGGTTCATTATATAATGTTCCCCTGATATTTGCCAATGTCTATGCCCCTAACTAGGATGATGTATCATTCATGAAAAATCTCTTAACCAGTTTTTCCAATTTGACTACTCATAAATTAATCTTAGGAGGAGACTTTAACTGTGTGCTCCACCCCACTCTGGACAGGTCTTCAAAAACACCCTACAATATAACTAAATCCGCCACGTTTATTAATACTTTTTTAGAGACCTATAAATTTTCTGATCCCTGGCGCTTCATATATCCAAACCTTAAGCAGTTCTCCTTCTTTTCCCCAGTGCATTGTTCATATTCAAGAATTGATTATTTCTTAATAGATGATAAGCTGTTAACTTCTGTTACTGACTGTAAATATGAATCTATTGTAATTTCGGATCATAGTCCAGTTGTACTAAAATTAGCTTTTTCCAAATCACCAATTCGGAAGACCTGGCGCTTTAATAATTTTATTCTTTCCGATTCATCTTTTGTAGAATTTATTAATATTAAGATAGATTTTTTCTTATCCATCAATGACACCTCAGACATTAGTAAAGCTATACTCTGGGGGGCTTTAAAAGCCTATATTAGGGGGGGAATAATTTCATTTGTTTCGTGGGAGAGGAGAAACAGAAATCAGCGACTAAATGATCTTTTGAACCAGATGAAACAATTAGACTTGAAATGTGCATTTAAGCCCTCACCTGACATGTTCAAGGAAAGAACAAAACTACAGACAGAGATTGATTTAATAACATCTGAACAGACAGAAAGGCTTTTGCTTCAATCTCGCGCTAAATTATATGAACATTCGGACAAATCTGGGAAAATTCTCGCTCAACAAATAAGACAATACTCAACTACAAATACTATAACATCTATTCGCAGGGATGATGGCAGAGTCACCAGGGATGAGCTAGAAATCAACTTAGTCTTTGAAAAATTTTACACAGCCCTGTATTCATCTGAAATTGATTATAATCCTTCAGAACTAAATTCTTTTTTTAATTCTATTCAAATGCCCCAAATCCCATCAAACGATAACGTAGAATTGGAGAAAATTACTGATTTGGAAGAACTTAATGTAGCTCTCTCAAACATGCAAAATTCAAAAGCTCCTGGGCCAGATGGCTTTACAGTAGAATTTTTTTAAATGTTTAAAGGGAAATTAATGCCTCTTGTACTAAATTCCTTATTGCTTGTGGGAGTAGTTTATCAATGTGCGTGTGACTCAGTTGTGCGTGCATGACGGCATACGACATTTCCGCTGTAGCGGTTGCGGTTTTACTTTCGGTTTGTTCTCTGCCGCTATATTCAATGCGTGGGAAATGTGCGTGTATGAATGTAAGTTAATTTACCTTTCTTTCACGTAATCTTGCAACAATGTTATCTCTGCATGTCTAATTGTTGGCAATCAGTCTATATTGTAGCTCAGTTCAGAAAGAATGTTAAGACGTGATGCGTGTAATTCACGTGCATATTAAGCTCCATTATAGGCGCATCATGTTTCTGATCGATGCATATGGATGCTACTGAGGTGAATGTTTATTTTACGGATTCTGATATTCTACTTGTTTTATTTTCAGCCTAAACCACATTTGCCACCTCTGCGAATTGTATAATCCCCGGTAGGAGGGGACGTTCTCGCGACCTTGCGTAACGTTCCCTTAAAGTCCTGTAAAGGTGATGAAAGTCCCGAACCTTTACAGAACATTAGGGACGTTCCCAAAACGTCCTCTTTTGGTTTTGAAAGTGCTGCTGTTCAATGTTCCCAATATGACTTAAGGGGGACGTTCTGTATTGGTTAATCTATGGTCACATAGCAACGTTACCAAGAGAACATTTGGGACTTTAACAGAACGTTCCCACATGGTCCTATGTTGGTCACATAATAACGTTCCCAATATGACTTAAGGGGAACGTCCCATATTGGTTATTTTATGGTCATCTAGCAACGTTACAAATAGAACATTTGGGACTTTAACAGAACGTTCCCACATGGTCCTATGTTGGTCACATAATAACGTTCCCGATATGACTTAAGGGGGACGTTCTGTAATGGTTATTCTATGGTCACATAGCAACGTTACCAAGAGAACATTTGGGACTTTAACAGAACGTTCCCACATGGTCCTATGTTGGTCACATAATAACGTTCCCAATATGACTTAAGGGGAACGTCCCATATTGGTTATTCTATGGTCATCTAGCAACGTTACAAATAGAACATTTGGGACTTTAACAGAACGTTCCCACCTGGTCCTATATTGGTCACATAATAACGTTCCCGATATGACTTAAGGGGGACGTTCTGTAATGGTTATTCTATGGTCATCTAGAAACGTTACAAATAATGTTCCCAATATGACTTAAGGGGGACGTTCTGTAATGGTTATTCTATGGTCATCTAGAAACGCTACAAATAATGTTCCCAATATGACTTAAAGGGGACGTTCTGTATTTGTTATTCTATGGTCACATATAGCAATGTTACAAAGAGAACATTTGGGACATTAACAGAACGTTCCCACCTGGTCCTATATTGGTCACATAATAACGTTCCCAATATGACTTAAGGGGGACGTTCTGTATTGGTTATTCTATGGTCACATAGCAACGTTACAAAGAGAACATTTGGGACATTAACAGAACGTTCCCACCTGGTCCTATATTGGTCACATAATAACGTTCCTGATATGACTTAAGGGGGACGTTCTGTATTGGTTATTCTATGGTCATCTAGCAATGTTACAAAGAAAACATTAGCAGAATTTTCCCATACAGTTCCCTTTTACTTAGATGGTGACATTTCATTTGGAACTGCGCTGGATGCAACATACACCTTGCAGAATCTGCAGAATGTTATGTCAAAAGTTTACCTATTTGATTCTTAATATGTTACCAGAATGATCCACAGCTGTGCCTTTTTCATTTTATTTTTGTTTGTTTAGTGATATTTATTCAATTGTTGGTTCTGAACAGTTAAACAGCCTGCTGTTCTTCAGAAAAATCCTTCAGGTCCCACAAATTCTTTGGTTTTTCTACATTTTGTCTTCTGGAAAACTTGACAATTTTGTCCAAATTTTGTCTTCTGGAAAACATGTAAGTATCTTCTGTAGCTTACAAAGGGCAGTACGCCTAAAAAAAAAAAAAAAAAAATTTTTAGGCAAACTAAAAAAAAAACCCCGACATATCTTCATTTATTTTACACACCTGGATCTTAATGCATGGTTTCTTCTTCTGGAGTATCAGTGAGCGTTTGAACCTTCTGTAATAGCTGCATATGAGTACACAAAAATTGCTTGAAAACCAAATAATTTGTGGGACCAGATAGCATTTTTATGAAGAAAAGCAGGCAGTTTAATTGTTTGGGATCCATGAACAACTATCACTAAATACAAAAACAAACAAACTAACAAACAAAACAGCTGTGGATCATAACAACACAGTAGGGTAAATGTTTGAACAGAGCATTTTTATAAATTCAACTATTATTTTCTCTTGTGAACTATATGTAAACTTCTTTTATGTGAAATATCTTATTCAGGTCAGTACTGAAAAAAAACATGCTTTTTTTAATGATCCCTCTTTTTTGGAACAATAATAACAATAACAATAATAAATCAATCAAATAGTATATCTGTCATTTCCCTATATTTGTCGAACGTATAGCGTTTTCAAACTGTAACAAAGGTCATGTGCGGCGTACGCACCAATAGCGGCAGCGGAGGGGCGGGGCATCTATCCCAGCATCCGTTGATCCACAGGACTGAGGATATTTGGCGGCTTTTTTCCCCGGCTAGCAGCAGTTTCTATGGTGAGTATAAGTGTGTCTTCTAATTTGATTATCTATCTATCAAGGAAAGTTATTAAAAAAAAAAAACTCCACTTCTTGTAAAACGCCATTTTTCCGATAATGAAGCAAACGTTTAAGTTAATGAAGGTAATGTTGTGACCACACTTTGCGAAACCGAAGTCAGCATTAAATTATCTACATTATCTCGTGAGAATTCGCGTCTATTTTTCGTAAAATGTGGTTCTACAAAATGTATATGTACGCATATATTTGCGTTTGTATAGACAGTGAAACGTTTTATCAGCAAGTTCTGTCGTCCTGACGAATTTATGTATGAACAACTTCCGTCTTACAAATAAATCCATATGAATATGCAATCGTGGCATTAACATGTATTATATTGTATTTTTCATACCAAGGAATGTTCTAACTGTGTTTAATAAGTGAAGTTAACATTACATAAAATGATAAGATTTCTGCTGCCAACTCGTTTCGAATAGAGTTCAGCAAGACTAGATAGCCTGTTTATAAACACTTACAATCAATGGCATTTTCTGCAATCGTTTAATCCTTGCATGTATTTAGTTTGCCGTACGTGTAAGACCAAAGGCCTTTTCTCCGATATGCAGTGACTGACAATTGAACACGCACCAAAACGCAAAATAATTTCAAAAGCAATTAATTTTATTAGTGCGCTGTAGTCCAAATCTTAAACAATAACACTGCGTGGATTTGAAGCATCTTCCTCGCAGCGGCCGTTAGCATAAAAACTCGCCCTGATGATCTTGTTACAAATTCAGAAATTCCTTCAAGAATCTTAACTTGCAAGGCAGTAAAATCAATTCTTCCAAAAAAAGAGAAAATGTTTTGCTACAGTTCATTTTAGTAATAGTTCGTGTGATTGCACTTGTCTGTCTGTCATGTTTTTATTTATAGCCTATACTGTACATATGGCTTTATAGGTAGGAGGAAATAAATGTTGGTCTATTCTAATGCATTTCTTATTTTTTATATTCGCTGTAAAAGGGGTAGCTTAGGTTTGGGGATAGGTTAAGGGGTCTACAAATTGAAGTGTTATGTTTTAAATGTTTAACACATTAATCAAATTTTGAAAATGTATGTGTTGTACTTGGAAGCATTACTAGCTAATACCTATGTATGAACAATGAGATTGAGCTTAAACAAAATATGTTGGATCAGAATTTTGTTTCTCTTTTATTCATTTTTCCTATAATGTAAGTCTTTTACAGTTGTCTTTTTTTGTGCCCGTTTTGTCCCCTTTGATAAGCAATGAACACTTATTTTGTACTACAGTAAATGCAATGCTCTAACAAAGTCTATACTGTTCCCTTTGCTGTGCTTCCCAGACCCTGCCTTTTACACTGCCCTAATGCAAGCTGTGATGTCTTCTCAGAAGGTAGGCTTGACTTATATGGTATTTATGGTACTTATATGGCTCATAAGGTATTAATTTTATTTGTGCAAGTCTTAAAAAAGGTCTTAAAAAGTGCATAGTTTTAGACCTCTGTATGACCTATGCTTATGTCTAAGTGAAAATATGGTATTATGTGTAAAGTTTGGGAAACAGAAAATAACCATAACACTGAAATTTGTGTCAATAACAGAAAATACCCATAACACACAAGAAACCAGCCATGCAGAGGGTGCAGTAAATGCAGGTAACAATCAATCGGTTTAAGAAATTCTATATTTTAACATTTCTGTTCCTGCTTTCCTCTGTATTATTATCATTCCGAACCTGATTTGAGTAGAAAAATACCAGTTAGTAATGTTTTTTTTTCCTTTTCTTTTCCTATAATAATAATAATAATAATAATAATATAGTAATAATAAAAGTACAGCATTGTCTTTACTCAAAAAAAAAAAAAACAGTTCTTAACCCGCTGCACTTAAGCTCAGCCAATAAAGCATATTTTCTAGATTTTGGCCAAATGTAGGCTACTAAACAAAAGTAAAAAATCTGTCATTGCTTTAAAAACAAAGTATTTTTTAGACATTTAAATATGGTGCTTAAAAAAAAACTACTCGTATATAATCGCGTTTTGAGAGAAAATAAATAAAATATTATAAGTTGCATGTGTTTAGGCTATAAAAACGTCGATCCAAAAACAAATTAGGTGAAACTGGTGACTACCTCTCGCATTCAGCAAGAATCAAAATAGTTTCCATTTTTGTATCTGGATGCTAAAATAATATTTATTGTATAATAGGCTTTGTACTTAACTCGCATCGACATAAAACACCATCCTTTGTCACGCAGATCAACAGATTGTACAACAGTGCAGTTTAACGTTTAATATCTTTTTTTTTTTTTTTCTTTAACTATATGTGACCCTGGACCACAAAACCAGTCTTAAGTCGCTGGGGTATATTTGTAGCAATAGCCAAAAATACATTTTATGGGTCAAAATTATTGTTTGAAAAAATTATTTGATTTTTTTGCACCCTCAGATTACAGATTTTCAAATAGATGTATCTCATACAAATATTGTCCTATCCTAACAAACCATACATCAATAGAACACTTATTTATTCAGCTTTCATATGATGTATACATCTCAGTTTTGTAAAATTTAACCTAATGACTGGTTTTGTGGTCCAGAGTCACATTTTATTTTGATAATGAACAGGCTGCCGGTGAATTGCCATTGCGACTTACCTATGGCGAGTTCACAGCTGATCGCAAGTATTTAATTCGTTGGATGTGTCAGAGTCACATTTGCATATGCTGCACTTCTTGAATTCATGATTGGATGATAGTAAATTTTTATTATTAAATGGAACAATAAAATAACTTTAATGGACATTTCAAATTTTCGATTCTGTTCGGAACTATAAAATTAGTTTTATATTGGTTTCTGGTTCTGTTTGTTTTCGTTGAACCGGTTCAGAGCCCTGTTCTTAATATTATGGATTCACCGAAATGAAAATTCTTGTCCAAAAGCGAAAACTGGAAAAGAGGAAATCAAGGCCGAAAACCGAAGGAAATTATGCCAATTATTAGTACCATTGCTATGACTGTGTACTAACTTTACTAAAATCAAGTCATTGCAATTGCATAAATGAATATTAAAGTTTCAAAGAATAAATCAATTACAAATTATGCAAATATTTATTTAGCACATTACAACAATGCACAGTATAAAATAAAATTCAAACTAAAATGTTTAACTTGACATAGAAGTGGTTATAACTTAGCCTGAAAATGTCTGATCTGCCACAAAATTCACAGGTTTGGTAAGAGTCCTGGCCTGAAGACACCTAAAGACCAATATTCAGATATTATCATAGCGCCACCTGTTGGCAGCAGGATATCTCATATATTTCACTAACTCAAACATACCAAGGTCAATCTGCACCAAACTTCATATGTTTGATAATAGTGCTGGCCTGAACACATCTACATGCCAATAATCAGTTATAGGCATAGCGCCACCAGCTGGCAGCGGCAAGTTTGGCACATTTAAGTGACTTTGACATATTTCTCCTACATTTACTGTATTAAAAGCATACTGCCCACCGTTTGCTGTTTTCATGAAGCCACCGGTCGGCGGTGAGCCCGGGTGCGAGGGCCCGTTCATCGCTGCTCGCAGCTTTAATTATTATTATTAGGGCCCGAGCCCAAAAGGGCGAAGGCCCTATTGTTCTTCTAAGGATTCTTATTTGTTTTTTTTTTTATTTTTATTTTTTTTCAACCGTTGGGGCACTTTTGGGGGCCTTAACATACTCAAAAACTCTTGAAAATTTGCACACACGTCGGAATCTGCCGTCGTCCGGACGCCACAGAGGCTGGGACCCGGGCGTGGTTCAGGGCCTCTACAGCGCCCCCTGGAACACAGTTTGAAAACTTGATGTACTGCGCACACATACTTGCGCGTATTGATATGAAACTCGGTACACATATAGAACTCATCGAGCTGAACAACTTTTGTACTCTATGTCATGGGCTCCACGCAACAGGAAGTGAGATATTTAGGGCTGTTTAAAAAGCGCATGCTCTGGAATTTAACGTACTCCTCCCAGGAATTCCATGGGATTGTCACCAAACTCGGTCAGCATGATCTCAAGACATTGGGGACGCTAAATTGCGAGGAGATTTTTGATATCTCGAACGGTTTGGCCGTGGCAAGGCGACAAAGTTATGGCGAGAAATGAGAAACAGGAAGTGTCTAATAACTGTTGCACACATTGCCTGATTCTGATGAAACTTCACCAGTTTGTTCCTTGTATGATGCCGATTCCATAAATGTGACTATTATGAGTCAAAGTTATAGCGCCACCAACTGGGAGCAGGAAACGTGTCAATTTCAAAATGCTTTGAAATCAGCCTCTTAATTTTAATCGATTTTCTTTAAACTTCATCAAAATCATGTCAAAACACGACCGATAAGAATATGTAAAGGGGTCGATGATAAATCGAATGCTGTTGCCATGGCAACATGTCAAACTTTAAAATTACATTCCTGTCTTTTCAAGGCAGATAACATGCTTAGAATTTCATGAAACTCAACACACACATCAATATTAATGATAGTTAGACACTGGCAAAAGGTCATAAATGGGCGTGGAGCAGGCACTCTATAGCGCCATCTTTTGACAAAAGTTGGGGGGTTAGTTTTTCCTACAGTCACCAAACTCTGTACATATATTGTTCTCATCAATCTGGACAACTTTCTAAATCAAACTCATTAGCTAAGACCAACAGAAAGCCGGCTATTTTGATTTGAATGTGGATTTTTTGAAAAATCAGGTAGTAAACAAATTCACACTACTCCTAAGAACAACCAGCTGTTCACACCAAACTTTTTTAACATGAAGAGAAGATTCTGAAGATGTTAAATTGCGAGCGGATTTTGGATATCTCGAACGGTGTTGACGTGGTGATTTTTTAAAGATATAGTAAAAAACATAACCCTAATTTTTTATATCTTTAAAGTGCAGCATCCAAACTCTTTAAAACTTTTTTCACACAGAGATCTAATCATTCTGAGCAAGTGCTGGAAATATTAATTTTATACAAGCTTCAATGAATTAAAGAAAATTAAAAAAATAACTCAGAAACCTGCTGTCACTCTGGTGAATGTCTCTACAGTATGTGTGTGCGTTCAGTCAGGCACAGAGAAGCTCATTATTGCAGGGGGGAGGGGTGAGAGGCAGAGAGGGTGACAGAGTAGAGAGCCATCCTACAGACCATCTTTGAACAAAAAATGCACATATGTATTTTAATTACATAAATATGTCTGATCTTTGAGAGTCTGATATTTTGAGAAAATATAAAGGGTCACTTAGTCTTTCATTGTTCGTATTTTGCAGTTGTTGTTTTTTATTTATTTTTTACTTAACTGTACCATGAACTTGTCCTATTCAGTCACATAGCAAAAGATTTTAAAAAATACAACTTTTTAGCATGATCAATTTATCTTCATTGATAGACAATATTTACATAGTGTTATTTATTGAATATAAAATAATAATAATAAAAAATTATGACAAACTTTGACAACAAAACAAACGTTACTGTTATCTCTTCAAAACATCTGAAAACCATAATTTTAAGATCAGTTATAAATATATATCACCCCGTTAAAATACTCAACTTGATTTTTAAAGATATTTTGAAAGAATGAAGAGTTTATAGAGCACTTTATTGTGTATTGCTGTACACCCACATGAACTGTGTTCATGTTCATGTTAATTCACAGTAAATACACTTTATATGAATACTTTTTTTAGCTTAATATTAATTAACATTAATAAATGCTATTTATGTATTGGTCATGTTAACTAATATAGTTAATTTTAACAAATGAAACTGGATGGCAACATTTTATATTTTGTGTGTATGTGTCTGTGTGTTGATTTTAAAGTGTAACCCTTTCAATTCTGTAAACTTAAAATCCAAACTAGCAGAGGATTACTGTGAATGCATGTGCCAACTGGGCACCGTCTTCCTTATTGATTCTTAGTTATGTAGCACTTAAGAGTGATGTCTTATAACAGGAGTCACCAGCAAAGCAATATCCACACAAAAATTGTACAGATAGGTAACAATGACATTTAAGCAGAAGTGGTGGATGTAAAGGAAGCAATAATAACATTTTGCTATCATCATGAATCATGTTCTTATCATCATTTGTAGCATACTGGTTCACAGTTGGCATTTATCTGAAGTCCTTGCATTGATTGCATTTAGTTAAATCAACATTATATTTGGTCAGTCTGATCTTGAAGCCTTAGAGATGTTAAATTGTGAAGATCTTGAGTTTTCATTAAAGGGCATGTCCGTGGTGGCCTGACAAAGTTTGATGTTTCTGCATAGACATAGAAGTGGTTATAACTTAGCCTGAAAATGTCTGATCTGCCACAAAATTCACAGGTTTGGTAAGAGTCCTGGCCTGAAGACACCTAAAGACCAATATTCAGATATTATCATAGCGCCACCTGTTGGCAGCAGGATATCTCATATATTTCACTAACTCAAACATACCAAGGTCAATCTGCACCAAACTTCATATGTTTGATAATAGTGCTGGCCTGAACACATCTACATGCCAATAATCAGTTATAGGCATAGCGCCACCAGCTGGCAGCAGCAAGTTTGGCACATTTAAGTGACTTTGACATATTTCTCCTACATTTACTGTATTAAAAGCATACTGCCCACCGTTTGCTGTTTTCCTGAAGCCACCGGTCGGCGGAGAGCCCGGGTGCGAGGGCCCGTTCATCGCTGCTCGCAGCTTTAATTTTTTTTATTTTTTTTTTTTTTTTCAACCTTCCGGGCACTTTTGGGGGCCTTAACATACTCAAAAACTCTTGAAAATTTGCACACACGTCGGAATCTGCCGTCGTCCGGACGCCACAGAGGCTGGGACCCGGGCGTGGTTCAGGGCCTCTACAGCGCCCCCTGGAACACAGTTTGAAAACTTGATGTACTGCGCACACATACTTGCGCGTATTGATATGAAACTCGGTACACATATAGAACTCATCGAGCTGAACAACTTTTGTACTCTATGTCATGGGCTCCACGCAACAGGAAGTGAGATATTTAGGGCTGTTTAAAAAGCGCATGCTCTGGAATTTAACGTACTCCTCCCAGGAATTCCATGGGATTGTCACCAAACTCGGTCAGCATGATCTCAAGACATTGGGGACGCTAAATTGCGAGGAGATTTTTGATATCTCGAACGGTTTGGCCGTGGCAAGGCGACAAAGTTATGGCGAGAAATGAGAAACAGGAAGTGTCTAATAACTGTTGCACACATTGCCTGATTCTGATGAAACTTCACCAGTTTGTTCGTTGTATGATGCCGATTCCATAAATGTGACTATTATGAGTCAAAGTTATAGCGCCACCAACTGGCAGCAGGAAACGTGTCATTTTCAAAATGCTTTGAAATCAGCCTCTTAATTTTACTCGATTTTCTTTAAACTTCATCAAAATCATGTCAAAACACGGCCGATAAGAATATGTAAAGGGGTCGATGATAAATCAAATGCTGTTGCCATGGCAACGTGTCAAACTTTAAAATTACATTCCTGTCTTTTCGAGGCAGATAACATGCTTAGAATTTCATGAAACTCAACACACACATCAATATTAATGATAGTTAGACACTGGCAAAAGGTCATAAATGGGCGTGGAGCAGGCACTCTATAGCGCCATCTTTTGACAAAAGTTGGGGGGTTAGTTTTTCCTACAGTCACCAAACTCTGTACTTATATTGTTCTCATCAATCTGGACAACTTTCTAAATCAAACTCATTAGCTAAGACCAACAGAAAGCCGGCTATTTTGATTTAAAGGTGGATTTTTTGAAAAATCAGGTAGTAAACAAATTCACACTACTCCTAAGAACAACCAGCTGTTCACACCAAACTTTTTTAACATGAAGAGAAGATTCTGAAGATGTTAAATTGCGAGCGGAATTTGGATATCTCGAACGGTGTTGACGTGGTGATTTTTTAAAGATGTACTAAAAAACATAACCCTAATTTTTTATATCTTTAAAGTGCAGCATCCAAACTCTTTAAAACTTTTTTCACACAGAGATCTAATCATTCTGAGCAAGTGCTGGAAATATAAATTTTATACAAGCTTCAATGAATTAAAGAAAATTAAAAAGATAACTCAGAAACCTGCTGTCACTCTGGTGAATGTCTCTACAGTATGTGTGTGCGTTCAGTCAGGCACAGAGAAGCTCATTATTGCAGGGGGGAGGGGTGAGAGGCAGAGAGGGTGACAGAGTAGAGAGCCATCCTACAGACCATCTTTGAACATAATGCACATACTGTATGTAGTGTAATTACATAAATATGTCTGATCTTTGAGAGTCTGATATTTTGAGAAAATATAAAGGGTCACTAAGTCTTTCATTGTTCGTATTTTGCAGTTGTTGTTTTTTATTTATTTTTTACTTAACTGTACCATGAACTTGTCCTATTCAGTCACATAGCAAAAGATTAAAAAAAATACAACTTTTTAGCATGATCAATTTATCTTCATTGATAGACAATATTTACATAGTGTTATTTATTGAATATAAAATCATAATAATAAAAAATTAAGACAAACTTTGACAACAAAACAAACGTTACTGTTATCTCTTCAAAACATCTGAAAACCATAATTTTAAGATCAGTTATAAATATATATATCACCCCGTTAAAATACTCAACTTGATTTTTAAAGATATTTTGAAAGAATGAAGCGTTTATAGAGCACTTTATTGTGTATTGCTGTACACCCACATGAACTGTGTTCATGTTCATGTTAATTCACAGTACATAAACTTTATATGAATACTTTTTTTAGCTTAATATTAATTAACATTAATAAGTGCTATTTATTTATTGGTCATGTTAACTAATATAGTTAATTTTAACAAATGAAACTGGATGGCAACATTTTATATTTTGTGTGTATGTGTCTGTGTGTTGATTTTAAAGTCTAACCCTTTCAATTCTGTAAACTTAAAATCCAAACTGGCAGAGGGTTACTGTGAATGCATGTGCCAACTGGGCACCGTCTTCCTTATTGATTCTTAGTTATGTAGCACTTAAGAGTGATGTCTTATAACAGGAGTCACCAGCAAAGCAATATCCACACAAAAATTGTACAGATAGGTAACAATGACATTTAAGCAGAAGTGGTGGACGTAAAGCAAGCAATAATAACATTTTGCTATCATCATGAATCATGTTCTTATCATGTTCATCAGAAAATAGGGAATTTGTAGCATACTGGTTCACAGTTGGCATTTATCTGAAGTCCTTGCATTGATTGCATTTAGTTAAATCAACATTATATTTGGTCAGTCTGATCTTGAGGCCTTAGAGATGTTAAATTGTGAAGATCTTGAGTTTTCATTAAAGGGCATGTCCGTGGTGGCCTGACAAAGTTTGATGTTTCTGCATAGACATAGAAGTGGTTATAACTTAGCCTGAAAATGTCTGATCTGCCACAAAATTCACAGGTTTGGTAAGAGTCCTGGCCTGAAGACACCTAAAGACCAATATTCAGATATTATCATAGCGCCACCTGTTGGCAGCAGGATATATCATATATTTCACTAACTCAAACATACCAAGGTCATTCTGCACCAAACTTCATATGTTTGATAATAGTGCTGGCCTGAACACATCTACATGCCAATAATCAGTTATAGGCATAGCGCCACCAGCTGGCAGCGGCAAGTTTGGCACATTTAAGTGACTTTGACATATTTCTCCTACATTTACTGTATTAAAAGCATACTGCCCACCGTTTGCTGTTTTCCTGAAGCCACCGGTCGGCGGTGAGCCCGGGTGCGAGGGCCCGTTCATCGCTGCTCGCAGCTTTAATTATTATTATTATTATTATTTCATCAATGTTTTGGGTCATTTCGGGGCCCTTAACATACACGAAAACTCTTGAAACTTTGCACACACATTGGAACCTGCGGCCATCAGGGCCGGACAAACTTTGACATGGGGGGGTCACCTGGGGGGGGCGTGGCATCACGTTAAAAATTGCGACTTTTCAGGGACTCTGGAGCACACACCGGATGACCTACAGTTATCAAAATTCATACACATATAGACCTCATCGGGCTGAACAAGGTTCATGCTCAAAATCAGTGCTTCGCCTAACAGGAAGTCAGCTATTCAGGGATGTCTAAAAAGCGCATGCAATGGAATTTGAAATACTCCTCTTAGGCCTTTCCACCGATGGCCACCAAACTCGGTCAACATGATCTCAAGACATTGGAGACGCAAAATTGCCAGGGGAATTTTGATATTTCGAACGGTTTGGCCGTGGCGGGGCGACAAAATTATGGCGAGAAATGAGAAACAGGAAGTGTCTAATAACTTTAACACACTTTGTCTGATTTTGACCAAACTTCAGCAGTTTGTTCATCGTATGATGCCAATCACAGAGATATGACTATTATGAGTAAAAGTTATAGCGCCACCAACTGGCAGCATAAAGCGCAACGTTTTCTAAATGCTTTTAAATTAGCCTCTTAATTTTACTCAATTTGCTTCAAACTTCATCCCAATAATGTTGAAACACGGCCGAAGAGAATCTGTGAAGGGCATTATCGATAACTTTTATCATGTTGCCATGGCAACGTGTCAAACTTTAACTTTAGTTTTTTGTGTTTTCGAGCCACTATAAATACTTAGAATTTCATGAAACTCAACACACACATCTGTATTAATGATATTTAGATACTGATAAAGGCCCATAAATGGGCGTGGAGGAGGCACTCTATAGCGCCACCTTTTGACAAAAGTTGGGGGTTTAGTTTTGCCTACAGTCACCAAACTTGGTACGTATATTGTTCTCATCAATCCGGACAACTTTCTAATTAACACTCATTAGCTATAATAAACAGGAAGTTGGCTATTTTTATTTGAATGTGGATTTTTGGAAAAATCAGGCTGTAAATAAAATCATACTAAACAAAGCAGAAACAAGAAGTTCATACCAAACTTTGTCAACATGATAAGAATATACTCAAAATGCTAAATTGTGATCGGATTTGGTATATCTTGAACGGTGTTGATGTGGTGATTTTTTAAAGTCACAGTAAAAAAAAGTAGCATTCATTTTCATATATCTTTAAAGTGCCTAATACCAACTCTTCAAAACTTTGTATATATGAAGAACAAATCATTCTTAGAAAATACGCTTGGTATCAAAATTTTATCATGCTCAGAGGCCCCAAAAACATTAAAAGTATCCAGATGTGAGAGAGAAATGAAGACTGTAATACGAGGGATGAACACCAGAGGTCCTCGAATGATAAGGAATATTTTTACCTCTAATCCTATTCTTCTCATTCTCAATGTAAAACAAATAAACGAATGCATAGATTCATTTGCAGTTGTTATGTACTGTACTGTCACAATACTTTTACCTAATTTTAAAATAAACACTAAAAGCATTAAAAATCTTTTTTTTTAATGAAAAATTATGAAATGTTTTGTTTGTCTCTCACTGATTTGGTAACACTTTCTATGAAGCCCCTATTATAAGGGTATTTCTAAAGGCATTATAATGAACGCATAATGCATTATAAAAAAACGTATAATATAATATATTATATCATCCAATGAATATTCATAACAACAAATATCATACAGGTTATAGCTTTTAAGATTTTGATTATTTATAACACACAATAGAAACCATATTAAATGTACTTCATTTGTAATGGACTATATCATATTAGATTTATTTTTTACATTATATTCTATTCTATTGACTATAAGCAACTAACTCTCACCAACAAACACTCCTTACAGTGTAGACTTAGGTTAATGTTAGGCTAAGTAGACGGTTCGTGTTCTTGCAAAGTTACTTATAATCAGTTTGTCTTTTGGGGAACTGTCAAAATACAGTGTTAGCCTATATTTAGCACACTACTAATAATAATTACTGCTAGTTGACATGCAGTCGCAGAGTTACTTATAAAAAGCTGTCTAACGGGTACCATCAAAATAATTAAACTGATCATATTATACATTCATCTGATCTGATACCTGATCTTATGGCTATTTGAGAAATATTATTATTATTACTTATAAGTGGTCTTTGTATGCTTTAAGTAAAGTGACATCAGTAAGATGGCAAAATATGAGACTTATACATTACAACTATGAGGAGGTAATCATATTCATAAAAGCTATAATAAAAAAAGTAAAATTCTAATAAAAAAAACTGTTCTTATGAATGCTCATGAGATGACACAACATATTATAAGGTTTTTATAATGTATTATGCATTCATTATAATGCCTTAAGAATACCCTTATAATGTATTATAAATACATGAACCCACAAATATTTTAAATATATATTACAAATATAAATAAATGTACTAATGTACCTTTTAATAATATATGAATTTTTTTTAGTTTAATATTAATTAACATTAATAAATGCTATTTAATTATCGTTCATGTTAAGTAATATAGTTAATGTTAACAAATTAAACTGGATGGCAAAATTTGAAATATTGTGTGTATGTGTCTGTGTGTTGATTTTAATTAACACTTTCAATTCTGTAACTTTTAAATCGACCCTGGCAGAAGGGTTACTGTGAATGCATGTGCCAACTGGGCACCGTTTTCCTGATGCTATCGTGATGGTGACTGCGTAGACGGCGAGGGCCCGGTCATCGCTGCTTGCAGCTTTAATTATTATTATTATTAGGGCCCGAGCCCAAAAGGGCGAAGGCCCTATTGTTTTTCTAAGGATTATTATTATTAGGGCCCGAGCCCAAAAGGGCGAAGGCCCTATTGTTTTTCTAAGGATTATTATTATTATTAGGGTGCGAGCCCAAAAGGGCGAAGGCCCTATTGTTCTTCTAAGGATTCTTATTTGTTTTTTTTTTTTTTATTTTTTTTTTTTTTCAACCGTTGGGGCACTTTTGGGGGCCTTAACATACTCAAAAACTCTTGAAAATTTGCACACACGTTGGAATCTGCCGTCGTCCGGATGCCACAGAGGCTGGGACCCGGGCGTGGTTCAGGGCCTTTACAGCGCCCCCTGGAACACAGTTTGAAAACTTGATGTACTGCGCACACATACTTGCACGTATTGATATGAAACTCGGTACACATATAGAACTCATCGAGCTGAACAACTTTTGTACTCTATGTCATGGGCTCCACGCAACAGGAAGTGAGATATTTAGGGCTGTTTAAAAAGCGCATGCTCTGGAATTTAACGTACTCCTCCCAGGATTTCCATAGGATTGTCACCAAACTCGGCCAGCATGATCTCAAGACATTGGGGACGCTAAATTGCGAGGGGATTTTTGATATCTCGAACGGTTTGGCCGTGGCAAGGCGACAAAGTTATGGCGAGAAATGAGAAACAGGAAGTGTCTAATAACTGTTGCACACATTGCCTGATTCTGATGAAACTTCACCAGATTGTTCCTTGTATGATGCCGATTCCATAAATGTGACTATTATGAGTCAAAGTTATAGCGCCACCAACTGGCAGCAGGAAGCGTGTCATTTTCAAAATGCTTTGAAATCAGCCTCTTAATTTTACTTGATTTTCTTTAAACTTCATCAAAATAATGTCAAAACACGGCCGATAAGAATATGTAAAGGGGTCGATGATAAATCAAATGCTGTTGCCATGGCAACGTCTCAAACTTTAAAATTAGATTCCTGTCTTTTCGAGGCAGATAACATGCTTAGAATTTCATGAAACTCAACACACACATCAATATTAATGATAGTTAGACACTGGCAAAAGGTCATAAATGGGCGTGGAGCAGGCACTCTATAGCGCCATCTTTTGACAAAAGTTGGGGGGTTAGTTTTACCTACAGTCACCAAACTCTGTACATATATTGATCTCATCAATCTGGACAACTTTCTAAATTAAACTCATTAGCTAAGACCAACAGGAAGCCGGCTATTTTGATTTGAATGTGGATTTTTTGAAAAATCAGGCTGTAAACAAATTCACACTCCTTCTAAGAACAAAAAGCTTTTCACACCAAACTTTTTTAACATGAAGAGAAGATTCTGAAGATGTTAAATTGCGAGCGGATCTGGGATATCTTGAACGGTGTTGACGTGGTGATTTTTTAAAGATGTAGTAAAAAACATAACCCTAATTTTTTATATCTTTAAAGTGCAGCATCCAAACTCTTTAAAACTTTTTTCACACAGAGATCTAATCATTATGAGCAAGTGCTGGTAATGTCATAATTATTCAAGCTTCTATGAATTAAAGAAAATTAAAAAAAGAACTCAGTAACCTGCTGTCACTGGGCTGACTGTCTGTGTTGACACTAAGAGTGACTGAAGGGGGGAGGGGTGAAAGGGAGAGAGACCAGTGGAACATGCTGTTTTTCTTAAGACCATCTTTGAGGAAAATGCACATTAAACTACAGCAATGTGCAATGTGCAATCTACATTAATATGTGACCCTGGACCACAAAACCAGTCTTAAGTCGCTGGGGTATATTTGTAGCAATAGCCAAAAATACATTGTATGGGTCAAAATTATTGATTTTTCTTTTATGCCAAAAATCATTAGGAAATTAAGTAAAGATCATGTTCCAAGAAGATTTTTTGTAAAATTCCTACTATAAATATATCAAAATGTAATTTTTGATTAGTAATATGCATTGTTAAGAACCTAATTTGAAGAACTTTTAAGGTGATTTTCTCAGCATTTTGATTTTTTTGCACCCTCAGATTCCAGGTTTTCAAACAGTTGTATCTCGGGCAAATATTGTCCTATCCTAACAAACCATACATCAATAGAAAGCTTATTTATTGAGCTTTCATGTGATGTATACATCTCAGTTTTGTAAAATTTAACCTTATGACTGGTTTTGTGGTCCAGGGTCACATATGTCTGAACTTTGAGAGTCTGATCTTTGAGAAATTATAAAGGGTCACGAACTCTTTCATTCTTTGTATTTTGCAGTTGTTGTTTCTTTATTTATTTTTTACTGAACTGTACCATGAACTTGTCCTATTCAGTCACATAGCAAAAGATTAAGAAAGATTCAACTTTTTAGCATGAGCGATTTATCTTCATTGATAGACATTTATTTTCATAATTTAAATTTTAGATTCAATAAAAAAAACACTAACAATTTCAAGACAAACTTTGACAACAAAACAAACTTTGCTGTTATCTGTTCGAAACATCTGAAAACTGTGTTCATGTTCATGTTAATTCACAGTACATAAACTAATGTTAAAAGATACTAATTTACCTTTAAACAATATATGAGTACTTTTTTAGGTTAATATTAATTAACATTAATAAATGCTATTTAATTATTGTTCATGTTAACAATGTTAACAAATGAAACTGGATGGTAAAATTGTATATTTAGTGTGTATGTGTCTGTGTGTTGATTTTAAAATGTAACCCTTTCAATTCTGTAAACTTTAAATCCAAACTGGCTGAGGGTTACTGTGAATGCATGTGCCACCTGGGCACCGTTTTCCTAATTGATTCTTAGTTATGTAGCGCTTAAAAGTGATGTCTTATAACAGGAGTCACCTGCAAAGCAATATCCACACACATATTGAACAGATAGGTAACGATGACATTTAAGCAGAAGTGGTGGACGTAAAGCAAGCAATAATAACATTTTGTTATCATCATGAATTACATGTTCTTATCGTCATCATCAGAATATTGGGAAAATGTTCCCTATATTGTGAACGGCTTTGGGATATCTTGAACTGTGTTGATGTGGTGATTCATGAAAGTAACAATAAAAAAAGATGAAGAGTTATATTCATATATCTTTAAATTGCATTATTCTAACTAATCAAAACTTTTTACATAATAAGAACAAGAAATTCTTAGGAAATACGTGTAGTTTCAAAATGTTATCATGCTCAGAGGCCCCAAAAACATTAAAAGTGTCATTTAAATTTGTCAGATTAAAGCTCTAATACCAGGGATGAACACTAGAGGTCCTCATAAGATAAGGAATCATTTGACCTCTAATGCTATTTAGCTCATTCTCAGTGTATAAGAATGACAATAATCCATAGAATCAGTTGATTTGTACTGTATTGTCAGTGTACTTATACATAATTATTTTGTATAGGTGCTTAAAGAGCATTAAAATCTTTTTTTTTCATCTTTTAAGTTAAAATTATATGATTTAAATACATATATACACTCTCACTGATAGAACAAAAAATCTTATAAGTATGACACTATACTGCTCAGTTCACTTAATTAGAATGAGAAACAAATACATCAACTAAGTTAATATGTATTTATTTTTAATATATTTGTTTATAATTATTTCACAGATGCTTATAGATCATTAAAATAATATTTAAAAATGGTTGTAGATCATAAAACATGGTAAATATTTAAAATAGGGTCTCTTTTGTTAACAATGGTTAATGAACTAACAAACACGAACGAACAACGGACAATATATTTGTACTCGATTTTATTCAAACTTCATCAGAATAATGTAAAAACACGGCCGAGTCTGTAAAGGCGCCCCTGATGCATCAAATGCTGTTGCCATGGCAAATAAATAAAAATAAAAAATACATTCAAATATTTGTTTCCTGTGTTTTTGAGGGGATAGCGTGCTTAGAATTTCATTTTCCATTTTCAATGATTTATTATATATTTAGAGTGCAGCATCCTAACTCTTTGAAACTTTTTTCATACAAATAACTATTCATTCTTATCAAGCACAATTCATTTCATAATTATACAAAACTCCACGAATTAAAAAAAAAAAACATATCTGATCTCATTCTGCTCTGCACTCTATGTGTGTGTTTGTGTGGTAAGTGGCTGAGTGTAAGGAGGGGGGATGGGTGGTAAGAGAATGAGTCAGAGAGGAGGAGAGACAGTTAGGGTTAGTCCAAAGGGTTACTGTGAATGCATTTGCCTACTGGGCACCGTTTCCCTGATGCTATCGGGATGGCGACTGCACAGACGGCGAGGGCCCGGTCATCGCTGCTTGCAGCTTTAATTATTATTATTATTATTATTTCATCAATGTTTTGGGTCATTTCGGGGCCCTTAACATACACGAAAACTCTTGAAACTTTGCACACACATTGGAACCTGCGGCCATCAGGGCCGGACAAACTTTGACATGGGGGGGTCACCTGGGGGGGGCGTGGCATCACGTTAAAAATTGCGACTTTTCAGGGACTCTGGAGCACACACCGGATGACCTACAGTTGTCAAAATTCATACACATATAGACCTCATCGGTCTGAACAGCGTTCATGCTCAAAGTCAGTGCTTCGCCTAACAGGAAGTCAGCTATTCAGGGATGTCTAAAAAGCGCATGCAATGGAATTTGAAATACTCCTCCTAAGCCTTTCCACTGATGGCCACCAAACTCGGTCAGCATGACCTCAAGACATTGGGGACGCAAAATTGCCAGGGGATTTTGGATATCTCGAACGGTTTGGCCGTGGCGGGGCGACAAAGTTATGGCGAGAAATGAGAAACAGGAAGTGTCTAATAACTTTGACACACGTTGTCTGATTTTGACCAAACTTCAGCAGTTTGTTCATCGTATGAAGCCAATCACAGAGATGTGACTATTATGAGTCAAAGTTATAGCGCCACCAACTGGCAGCAGAAAGCGCAACGTTTTCTAAATGCTTTTAAATCAGCCTCTTAATTTTTGTCAATTTGCTTCAAACTTCATCCCAATAATGTTGAAACACGGCCGATGACAATCCGTGAAGGGCATTATCAATAACTTTTATCATGTTGCCATGGCAACGTGTCAAACTTTAACTTTAGTTTTTTGTGTTTTCGAGCCACTTAAAATACTTAGAATTTCATGAAACTCAACACACACATCTGTATTAATGATATTTAGACACTGATAAAAGCCCATAAATGGGCGTGGAGGAGGCACTCTATAGCGCCACCTTTTGACCAAAGTTGGGGGTTTAGTTTTGCCAACAGTCACCAAACTCGGTACATATATTGGTCTCATCAAGCCGGACAACTTTCTAATTAACACTCATTAGCTATAATAAACAGGAAGTTGGCTATTTTTATTTGAATGTGGATTTTTGGAAAAATCAGGCTGTAAATAAAATCATACTAAACAAAGCAGAAATAAGAAGTTCACACCAAACTTTGTCAACATGATAAGAATATACTCAAAATGCTAAATTGTGAGCGGATTTGGGATATCTTGAATGGTGTTGATGTGGTGATTTTTTAAAGTCACAGTAAAAAAAAAGTAGCATTCATTTTCATATATCTTTAAAGTGCCTAATACCAACTCTTCAAAACTTTGTATATATGAAGAACAAATCATTCCTAGAAAATACGCTTGGTATCAAAATTGTATCATGCTCAGAGGCCCCAAAAACATTAAAAGTATCCAGAAGTGAGAGAGGGAGAAATGAAGACTGTAATACAAGGGATGAACACCAGAGGTCCTCGTATGATAAGGAATATTTTTTACCTCTAATCCTATTCTGTTCATTCTCAATGTGCAACAAGGAAACAAATGCATAGATTTATTTGGAGTTGTTATGTACTGTACTGAACTGTCAGAATACTTTTACATAATTTTAAAATAAACACTAAAAAGCATAAAAAATAGTTATTTTTTAATGAAAAATTATGAAATGTTTTGTTTGTCTCTCACTGATTTGGTAACACTTTCTATGAAGCCCCTATTATAAGGGTATTTCTAATGCATTATAATGAATGCATAATGCATTATAAAAAAACGTATAATATATTATATCATCCAATGAATATTCATAACAACAATTATCATACATTATAATACTTAAATATTAGAGGTTATAACTTTTAAGATTATGATTATTTATAACACACAGTAGACACCATTTTAAACCTACTTCATTTGTAATGGACTATATCATATTAGATTTATTTTGTTTACATTATACTCTATTCTATTGACTATTAACAACTAACTCTCACCAACTAACACTCCTTACAGTGTAGACTTAGTTTAATGTTAGGCTAAGTAGAAGGTTCATGTTCTTGCAAAGTTACTTATAATCAGTTTGTCTTTTGGGGAACTGTCTAAATACAGTGTTAGCATATATTTACCACAACAAATAATAATTACTGCTAGCTGACATGCAGTTGCAGAGTTACTTATAAAAAGCTGTCTAACGGGTACCATCAAAATAATTAAACTGATCATATTATACATTCATCTGATCTGATACCTGATCTAATGGCTATTTGAGAATTATTATTATTATTACTTATAAGTGGTCTTTGTATGATTTAAGTAAAGTGACATCAGTAAGATGGCAAAATATGAGACTTATACATTATAACTATGAAGAGGTAATCATACTCATAAAAGCTATAATAAAAAAAGTAAAAATTCTAATACATTGAAACTGTTCTTATGAATGCTCATGAGATGATACAACATATTATAAGGTTTTTTATAATTTATTATGCATTCATTATAATGCCTTAAGAATACCCTTATTATGTATTATTAATACATGAACCCACAAATATTTTTAACAAATATAAATAAATGTACCAATGTACCTTTTAATAATATATGAATACTTTTTTTAGCTTAATATTAATTAACATTAATAAATGCTATTTAATTATTGTTCATGTTAACTAATATAGTTAATGTTAACAAATTAAACTGGATGGCAAAATTTTAAATATTGTGTGTATGTGTCTGTGTGTTGATTTTAATTAACCCTTTCAATTCTGTAAACTTTAAATCCAAACTGGCAGAGGGTTACTGTGAATGCATGTGCCAACTGGGCACCGTTTTCCTGATGCTATCGGGATGGTGACTGCGCATATGGCGAGGGCCCGGTCATCGCTGCTTGCAGCTTTAATTATTATTATTATTATTATTATTATTATTTCATCAATGTTTTGGATCATTTCGGGGCCCTTAACATACACGAAAACTCTTGAAACTTTGCACACACATTGGAACCTGCGGCCATCAGGGCCGGACAAACTTTGACATGGGGGGGTCAGCTGGGGGGGGCGTGGCATCACGTTAAAAATTGCGACTTTTCAGGGACTCTGGAGCACACACCGGATGACCTACAGTTATCATAATTCATACACATATAGACCTCATCGGGCTGAACAACTTTCATGCTCAAAGTCAGTGCTTCGCCTAACAGGAAGTCAGCTATTCAGGGATGTCTAAAAAGCGCATGCAATGGAATTTGAAATACTCCTCTTAGGCCTTTCCACCGATGGCCACCAAACTCGGTCAACATGATCTCAAGACATTGGAGACGCAAAATTGCCAGGGGAATTTTGATATTTCGAACGGTTTGGCTGTGGCGGGGCGACAAAATTATGGCGAGAAATGAGAAACAGGAAGTGTCTAATAACTTTAACACACTTTGTCTGATTTTGACCAAACTTCAGCAGTTTGTTCATCGTATGATGCCAATCACAGAGATATGACTATTATGAGTAAAAGTTATAGCGCCACCAACTGGCAGCATAAAGCGCAACGTTTTCTAAATGCTTTTAAATCAGCCTCTTAATTTTACTCAATTTGCTTCAAACTTCATCCCAATAATGTTGAAACACGGCCGAAGAGAATCTGTGAAGGGCATTATCGATAACTTTTATCATGTTGCCATGGCAACGTGTCAAACTTTAACTTTAGTTTTTTGTGTTTTCGAGCCACTATAAATACTTAGAATTTCATGAAACTCAACACACACATCTGTATTAATGATATTTAGATACTGATAAAAGCCCATAAATGGGCGTGGAGGAGGCACTCTATAGCGCCACCTTTTGACAAAAGTTGGGGGTTTAGTTTTGCCTACAGTCACCAAACTTGGTACGTATATTGTTCTCATCAATCCGGACAACTTTCTAATTAACACTCATTAGCTATAATAAACAGGAAGTTGGCTATTTTTATTTGAATGTGGATTTTTGGAAAAATCAGGCTGTAAATAAAATCATACTAAACAAAGCAGAAACAAGAAGTTCATACCAAACTTTGTCAACATGATAAGAATATACTCAAAATGCTAAATTGTGAGCGGATTTGGTATATCTTGAACGGTGTTGATGTGGTGATTTTTTAAAGTCACAGTCAAAAAAAGTAGCATTCATTTTCATATATCTTTAAAGTGCCTAATACCAACTCTACAAAACTTTGTATATATGAAGAACAAATCATTCTTAGAAAATACGCTTGGTATCAAAATTATATCATGCTCAGAGGCCCCAAAAACATTAAAAGTATCCAGATGTGAGAGAGAAATGAAGACTGTAATACGAGGGATGAACACCAGAGGTCCTCGAATGATAAGGAATATTTTTACCTCTAATCCTATTCTTCTCATTCTCAATGTAAAACAAATAAATGAATGCATAGATTCATTTGCAGTTGTTATGTACTGTACTGTCACCATACTTTTACCTAATTTTAGAATAAACACAAAGCATTAAAAATCTTTTTTTTTTTAATGAAAAATTATGAAATGTTTTGTTTGTCTCTCACTGATTTGGTAACACTTTCTATGAAGCCCCTATTATAAGGGTAATTCTAAAGGCATTATAATGAATGCATAATGCATTATAAAAAAACGTATAATATAATATATTATATCATCCAATGAATATTCATAACAACAAATATCATACAGGTTATAGCTTTTAAGATTTTGATTATTTATAACACACAATAGAAACCATATTAAATCTACTTCATTTGTAATGGACTATATCATATTAGATTTATTTTTTACATTATATTCTATTCTATTGACTATAAGCAACTAACTCTCAACAACAAACACTCCTTACAGTGTAGACTTAGGTTAATGTTAGGCTAAGTAGACGGTTCGTGTTCTTGCAAAGTTACTTATAATCAGTTTGTCTTTTGGGGAACTGTCAAAATACAGTGTTAGCCTATATTTAGCACACTACTAATAATAATTACTGCTAGTTGACATGCAGTTGCAGAGTTACTTATAAAAAGCTGTCTAACGGGTACCATCAAAATAATTAAACTGATCATATTATACATTCATCTGATCTGATACCTGATCTTATGGCTATTTGAGAAATATTATTATTATTACTTATAAGTGGTCTTTGTATGCTTTAAGTAAAGTGAAATCAGTAAGATGGCAAAATATGAGACTTATACATAACAACTATGAGGAGGTAATCATACTCATAAAAGCTATAATAAAAAAAGTAAAAATTCTAATAAATTAAAACTGTTCTTATGAATGCTCATGAGATGACACAACATATTATAAGGTTTTTATAATGTATTATGCATTCATTATAATGCCTTAAGAATACCCGTATAATGTATTATAAATACATGAACCCACAAATATTTTAAATATATATTACAAATATAAATAAATGTACTAATGTACCTTTTAATAATATATGAATACTTTTTTTAGTTTAATATTAATTAACATTAATAAATGCTATTTAATTATTGTTCATGTTAAGTAATATAGTTAATGTTAACAAATTAAACTGGATGGCAAAATTTGAAATATTGTGTGTATGTGTCTGTGTGTTGATTTTAATTAACCCTTTCAATTCTGTAACTTTTAAATCGACACTGGCAGAAGGGTTACTGTGAATGCATGTGCCAACTGGGCACCGTTTTCCTGATGCTATCGTGATGGTGACTGCGTAGACGGCGAGGGCCCGGTCATCGCTGCTTGCAGCTTTAATTATTATTATTATTATTATTTCATCAATGTTTTGGGTCATTTCGGGGCCCTTAACATACACGAAAACTCTTGAAACTTTGCACACACATTGGAACCTGCGGCCATCAGGGCCGGACAAACTTTGACATGGGGGGGTCACCTGGGGGGGGCGTGGCATCACGTTAAAAATTGCGACTTTTCAGGGACTCTGGAGCACACACCGGATGACCTACAATTGTCAAAATTCATACACATATAGATCTCATCGGTCTGAACAGCGTTCATGCTCAAAGTCAGTGCTTCGCCTAACAGGAAGTCAGCTATTCAGGGATGTCTAAAAAGCGCATGCAATGGAATTTGAAATACTCCTCCTAAGCCTTTCCACTGATGGCCACCAAACTCGGTCAGCATGACCTCAAGACATTGGGGACGCAAAATTGCCAGGGGATTTTGGATATCTCGAACGGTTTGGCCGTGGCGGGGCGACAAAGTTATGGCGAGAAATGAGAAACAGGAAGTGTCTAATAACTTTGACACACGTTGTCTGATTTTGACCAAACTTCAGCAGTTTGTTCATCGTATGAAGCCAATCACAGAGATGTGACTATTATGAGTCAAAGTTATAGCGCCACCAACTGGCAGCAGAAAGCGCAACGTTTTCTAAATGCTTTTAAATCAGCCTCTTAATTTTTGTCAATTTGCTTCAAACTTCATCCCAATAATGTCGAAACACGGCCGATGACAATCCGTGAAGGGCATTATCGATAACTTTTATCATGTTGCCATGGCAACGTGTCAAACTTTAACTTTAGTTTTTTGTGTTTTCGAGCCACTTAAAATACTTAGAATTTCATGAAACTCAACACACACATCTGTATTCATGATATTTAGACACTGATAAAAGCCCATAAATGGGCGTGGAGGAGGCACTCTATAGCGCCACCTTTTGACCAAAGTTGGGGGTTTAGTTTTGCCAACAGTCACCAAACTCGGTACATATATTGGTCTCATCAAGCCGGACAACTTTCTAATTAACACTCATTAGCTATAATAAACAGGAAGTTGGCTATTTTTATTTGAATGTGGATTTTTGGAAAAATCAGGCTGAAAATAAAATCATACTAAACAAAGCAGAAATAAGAAGTTCACACCAAACTTTGTCAACATGATAAGAATATACTCAAAATGCTAAATTGTGAGCGGATTTGGGATATCTTGAATGGTGTTGATGTGGTGATTTTTTAAAGTCACAGTAAAAAAAAAGTAGCATTCATTTTCATATATCTTTAAAGTGCCTAATACCAACTCTTCAAAACTTTGTATATATGAAGAACAAATCATTCCTAGAAAATACGCTTGGTATCAAAATTGTATCATGCTCAGAGGCCCCAAAAACATTAAAAGTATCCAGAAGTGAGAGAGGGAGAAATGAAGACTGTAATACAAGGGATGAACACCAGAGGTCCTCGTATGATAAGGAATATTTTTTACCTCTAATCCTATTCTGTTCATTCTCAATGTGCAACAAGGAAACAAATGCATAGATTTATTTGGAGTTGTTATGTACTGTACTGTACTGTCAGAATACGTTTACATAATTTTAAAATAAACACTAAAAAGCATAAAAAAATTAGTTATTTTTTAATGAAAAATTATGAAATGTTTTGTTTGTCTCTCACTGATTTGGTAACACTTTCTATGAAGCCCCTATTATAAGGGTATTTCTAATGCATTATAATGAATGCATAATGCATTATAAAAAAACGTATAATATATTATATCATTCAATGAATATTCATAACAACAATTATCATACATTATAATACTTAAATATTAGAGGTTATAACTTTTAAGATTATGATTATTTATAACACACAGTAGACACCATTTTAAACCTACTTCATTTGTAATGGACTATATCATATTAGATTTATTTTGTTTACATTATACTCTATTCTATTGACTATTAACAACTAACTCTCACCAACTAACACTCCTTACAGTGTAGACTTAGTTTAATGTTAGGCTAAGTAGAAGGTTCATGTTCTTGCAAAGTTACTTATAATCAGTTTGTCTTTTGGGGAACTGTCTAAATACAGTGTTAGCATATATTTACCACAACAAATAATAATTACTGCTAGCTGACATGCAGTTGCAGAGTTACTTATAAAAAGCTGTCTAACGGGTACCATCAAAATAATTAAACTGATCATATTATACATTCATCTGATCTGATACCTGATCTAATGGCTATTTGAGAATTATTATTATTATTACTTATAAGTGGTCTTTGTATGATTTAAGTAAAGTGACATCAGTAAGATGGCAAAATATGAGACTTATACATTATAACTATGAAGAGGTAATCATACTCATAAAAGCTATAATAAAAAAAGTAAAAATTCTAATACATTGAAACTGTTCTTATGAATGCTCATGAGATGATACAACATATTATAAGGTTTTTTATAATTTATTATGCATTCATTATAATGCCTTAAGAATACCCTTATTATGTATTATTAATACATGAACCCACAAATATTTTTAACAAATATAAATAAATGTACCAATGTACCTTTTAATAATATATGAATACTTTTTTTTAGCTTAATATTAATTAACATTAATAAATGCTATTTAATTATTGTTCATGTTAACTAATATAGTTAATGTTAACAAATTAAACTGGATGGCAAAATTTTAAATATTGTGTGTATGTGTCTGTGTGTTGATTTTAATTAACCCTTTCAATTCTGTAAACTTTAAATCCAAACTGGCAGAGGGTTACTGTGAATGCATGTGCCAACTGGGCACCGTTTTCCTGATGCTATCGGGATGGTGACTGCGCATATGGCGAGGGCCCGGTCATCGCTGCTTGCAGCTTTAATTAGGGCCCGAGCCCAGAATGGGCGAAGGCCCTCTTGTTTTCCTAAGGATTCTTATTTTTTTTTTTTTTTTTTTTTGTTAACCTTCCGGGCACTTAAGGGGGTCTTAACATGCTCAAAAACTCTTGAAAATTTGCACACATGTCGGAATCTGCGGCCATCAGGACGTCACAGAGGCTGGTACCGGGGCGTGGCAAAGGGACTCTACAGCGCCCCCTGGAATTTTTAGGGCCATATAGCACACATACTTGAACGTACACATATGAAACTCGGTACACATATAGAACTCATTGAGCTGAACAACTTTTGTACTCTATGTCATTTTCTTAACGCAACAGGAAGTGAGATATTTAGGGCTGTTTAAAAAGCGCATGCTCTGGAATTTAACGTACTCCTCCCAGGATTTCCATACGATTGTCACCAAACTCGGTCAGCATGATCTCAAGACATTGGGGACGCTAAATTGCGAGGGGATTTTTGATATCTCGAACGGTTTGGCCGTGGCAAGGCGACAAAGTTATGGCGAGAAATGAGAAACAGGAAGTGTCTAATAACTGTTGCACACATTGCCTGATTCTGATGAAACTTCACCAGTTTGTTCGTTGTATGATGCCGATTCCATAAATGTGACTATTATGAGTCAAAGTTATAGCGCCACCAACTGGTAGCAGGAAGCGTGTCATTTTCAAAATGCGTTGAAATCAGCCTCTTAATTTTACTTGATTTTCTTCAAACTTCATCAAAATAATGTCAAAACACGGCCGATAAGAATATGTAAAGGGTACGATGATAAATCGAATGCTGTTGCCATGGCAACGTGTTAAACTTTAAAATTAGATTCCTGTCTTTTCGAAGCAGATAACATGTTTAGAATTTCATGAAACTCAACACACACATCAATATTAATGATAGTTAGACACTGGCAAAAGGTCATAAATGGGCGTGGAGCAGGCACTCTATAGCGCCATCTTTTGACAAAAGTTGGGGGGTTAGTTTTTCCTACAGTCACCAAACTCTGTACATATATTGTTCTCATCAATCTGGACAACTTTCTAAATCAAACTCATTAGCTAAGACCAACAGGAAGCCGGCTATTTTGATTTGAATGTGGATTTTTGGAAAAATCAGGCTGTAAACAAATTCACACTCCTTCTAAGAATAACAAGGTATTCACACCAAACTTTTTTAACATGAAGAGAAGATTCTGAAGATGTTAAATTGCGAGCGGATTTGGGATATCTTGAACGGTGTTGACGTGGTGATTTTTAAAAAAACATAACCCTAATTTTTTATATCTTTAAAGTGCAGCATCCAAACTCTTTAAAACTTTTTTCACACAGAGATCTAATCATTATGAGCAAGTGCTGGTAATATCATAGTTATTCAAGCTTCTATGAATTAAAGAAAATTAAAAAAAGAAATCAGTAAACTGTTGTCACTGGGCTGACAGTCTGTGTTGACACTAAGAGTGACTGAAGGGGGGAGGGGTGAAAGGGAGAGAGACCAGTGGAACATGCTGTTTTGCTTAAGACCATCTTTGAGGAAGATGCAATTTGCACATTGCACATTGCTGTAGTTTAATCTGCATAAATAAGTCTGAACTTTGAGAGTCTGATCTTTGAGAAAATATAAAGGGTCACGAACTCTTTCATTCTTTGTATATTGCAGTTGTTGTTTTTTATATATTTTTTACTGAACTGTACCATGAACTTGTCCTATTCAGTCACAAAGCAAAAGATTAAGAAAAATACAACTTTTTAGCATGAGCGATTTATCTTCATTGATAGACATTTATTTTTATAATTTAAATTTTAGATTCAATAAAAAAACACTAACAATTTCAAGACAAACTTTGACAACAAAACAAACTTTGCTGTTATCTGTTCAAAACATCTGAAAATTGTACCATTTTAACCCTAATACCGTATTGACTTTACAGCCCTTAATCCCGTGTTTGTGGACAAATGTGGGCACAGAGGTCTCAGGTGTGATCAAAAAATTTGTGTTCAATAAATGTTATATCACTATCTTCGATAAAATAAAATCTATCAATTTATGGTGTTTTTTTTTATTTTGGGGGTATTTTTGAATTTATTTACCTCTAAAAGTACCATATTTTTTATGTAAATAATGCTTATTTTTATGTTATATTTAATATTTAATTATCTTAATTAAAAAAATCATTCCAGTAAGTTCAGAGAGTTAAAACCTAAAGATGAAGTGACTTTGGTGACATCTGGTGTCTTATGTTAGTATAAAATTAACAAAAAAACAATAATATCAATAACCACTAGATGGCTGCAGTACTGAATTGCTGCATATAGGTTGAACTCTATGAACCACTGTTATGATGAATTTGACCTCTTAATTTTTTTTACTTTATCACAACTTAAAATTGTAATTTTAATAAATATATATCTGTGTTAGGTGAGACTATACAAAGATGCCAAAATATGCTTAGATATATATGACCATGCTATAAGGAAAAGACAAAGTAGTAAATCATTATTTATTTATTTGAAACAAAGAACATCAAATTTCAATAACTCAAACTAATTGGTGCCAATTCCTGGGTCTTTATGTTTGTATGTGTGAGTGAGTTTTTATAAAAAAAAAAAAAAAAATTTTTTTTAGCTCTGTTATAGGCTCATTGAATGCATTGTTTGTTTGTGTTTGTGTGTGTGTGTGTGTGTGTGTGTGTGTGTGAGTGTGAGTTGTTGCCATGTTGAGAAGGTTGTACAGGATCACCCCTTCATTTTTGTGTATGTAATATATGAGTTGTATTGGATCTACTGATTTTTATTTGACAAAAATAAAAAAAAATTCTCTGAATTACAGTTTTTCCCATTCATTCCTATGGGTGCCCATTTTTGTCCACGAATACGGGATTAAGGAGTTTTTTTTTTCACCCACTTAACATTGTAGAATCAAGTCTTTTTTTTTTTTGCGTGTTCAGGTGGCAAACTTAGGAAAAGTCACCAAGTCTTGTACCACTCAGATCAAGGGAAGTATTTTTAAAAAATTAATTAAAATTATTTTGCCCACATTTGTCCAGCTTACGGTATGAGGGTTAAGATGAGTTATATTTATATATCGCCCCATTACAATACCCAACTTGATTTTTAAAGATATTTTGAAAGAATGAAGCATTTATTGAGCACTTTATTGTTTATTGTTGTATACCCACATGAACTGTGTTCATGTTCATGTTAATTCACAGTACATACACTATGTTAAAAGATACTAATTTACCTTTAAACAATATATGAGTACTTTTTTAGGTTAATATTAATTAACATTAATAAATGCTATTTATTATTGTTCATGTTAACAATGTTAACAAATGAAACTGGATGGTAAAGTTGTATATTTAGTGTGTATTTGTCTGTGTGTTGATTTAAAAATGTAACCCTTTCATTTCTGTAAACTTTAAATCCAAACTGGCAGAGGGTTACTGTGAATGCATGTGCCAACTGGGCACCGTTTTCCTAATTGATTCTTAGTTATATAGCGCTTAAGAGTGATATCTTATAACAGGAGTCACCTGCAAAGCAATGTCCACACACAAATGGAACAGATAGGTAACGATGACATTTAAACAGAAGTGGTGGACGTAAAGCAAGCAATAATAACATTTTGTTATCATCATGAATTACATGTTCTTATCATCATCCTCAGAATATAGGGAAAATGTTCCCTATATTGTGAACGGCTTTGGGATATCTTGAACGGTGTTGATGTGGTGATTTATGAAAGTAACAATAAAAAAGATGAAGAGTTATTTTCATATATCTTTAAATTTCATTATTCTTACTCATCAAAACTTTTTACATATAAACAACAAGAAATTCTTAGGAAATACGTGTAGTTTCAAAATGTTATCATGCTCAGAGGCCCCAAAAACATTAAAAGTGTCAAATAAATTCGTCAGATTAAAGCTCTAATACCAGGGATGAACACTAGAGGTCCTCATAAGATAAGGAATCGTTTGACCTCTAATGCTATTTAGCTCATTATCAGTGTATAAGAATGACAATAATCCATAGAATCAGTTGATATGTACTGTACTGTCAGTGTAATTTTACATAATTATTTTGTATAGGTGCTTAAAGAGCATTACATTTTTTTTATCTTTTAAGTTTTTTTTTTTATCTATTTAAATACATATATACACTCTCACTGATAGAACAAAGTATCTTATAAGTATGACACTATACTGCTCAGTTCACTTAATTAGAATGAGAAACAAGTACAAAAAGGCCAAAAAATCAACTAAGTTAATATGTATTTATTTTTAATATATTTATTTATAATTATTTCACAGATGCTTATAGACTATTAAAATAATATTTTAAAATGCTTGTAGACCATAAAACATGGTAACTATTTAAAATAGGGTCCAATACCTACAAAAAAGCCTCTTGGAGCAAAATTTGACACCCAACAGGAAGTCGGTTATTTTTAATTTTCTCAGCAAATTTTGTCATTTTTGCCATTTTCAGGCCTCGTACTTGAACGAACTCCTCCTAGAGATTTATCCGGATTAACGCCAAATTTGCTGAGTGTAATCTAAAGCACTTTGTGACGTTAAATTGCAAAGATCTAGAGTTTTCATCAGAGGGCGTGTCCATAGCGGTCTCGCAAATTTTGATGTTTCGCCATGAAAAAGGAAGTTTCTATAACTCAGGCATACAATGTCCGATCTGTCCCAAACTTCACATGTGTGATAACACTCCTGACCTGAAGACATCTACATTCCCATATTCAGTTATAGTCATAGCACCACCTGCTGGCAACAGGAAGTGTCATGCTGTACTCTACAACAAACTCCTCCAAGAGATTTATACAGATCAACACCAAAATCGGTCAGTCTAATAAAACGGCTTTAGTGATGTTAAATTGCGAAGATCTTGAGTTTTCGTTGAAGGGCATGTCTGTGGTGGCCTGACAAAGTTTGATGTTTGGTCATGGATATAGAAGTTGTTATAACTCAGCCATAAAATGTCCAATCTGCCTCAAACTTCACATGTTTGATAAGAGTCCTGGCCTGAAGACATCTTAAGGCCAATATTCAGATATTATCATAGCGCCACCTATTGACAGCAGGATATATCATATCTTGCACTAACTTAAACATACCAAGGTCAATCTGCACCAGACTTCATATGTTTGATGAAAGGGCTGTCCTGAACACATCTACATGTCAATAATCAGTTACAGGCATAGCGCCACCAGCTGGAAGCAGGAGGTTTGGCACATTTAAGTGACTTGGATCTATTTTTCCTACATTTACTGTATTAAAAGCATACTGCCCACCGTTTGCTGTTTTCCTAAAGCCACCGGTCGGCGGTGAGCCCTGGTGCGAGGGCCCGTTCATCGCTGCTCGCAGCTTTAATTAGGGCCCGAGCACCGATGGTGTGAGGACCCTATTGGATCTGCTTCGTTTATTATTATTATTATTAGTGGTGCTTGCCATAGGCAAAGCATCACTATTACTATTCGACATACTTATTATTATTATTATTATTATTCCACTTCTTCCGTACACATTTCGGCGCGTAACTAGTCCCGCAGTTTTTGTCGTAGACCCTCGAAACAGGCGTCAAATCGTGCGACCTATATACATTCGGTGTGCTATGACTTTTATAAGCGATCGGGGGTACGATGATGTCACACGGGGCAAAGAACCACACCAAAATTTACAACGACAATGCATTACGGCCAACTTTGACGGGACGTAGCGCAGACCCAGAATTTCGTAGAAACACGTGATTCACCACAACTGGAGAGGCTGTCAAGCTGTGCGAGAACACATCTCGCAATGGGGTGTAAGTTGTACCCCTGGGGCGCAAATGCCCCTCTTTCGTTCAAATTTTGGCGCGCCCCTCGTCCCGCAATTTTTGTCGTAGACCCTCGAAATGGGCGTCAAATTGTGTGGACAATATGGGAATATAGATCCCCGACTTTTATAAGCGATCAGGGGTACGATGATGTCACCTGGGGTAATAATTCGGCCCCAAAATCCCATAGACAACGCAATGGGACGAATTTTGATGGGACGTAGTGCCAAGCAAGAATTTCGTAGAAACACGTGATTCGCCACATCTGGAGAGGCTATCAAGCTGTGCGAGAAGATTCCTCGCAATGGGGTAAAAGTTGTACCCCTAGGGTGCAAGAGCTCTCCAAATTTGCCCCATTGACTTTCTATGGTAAGGGACGTCCCATGAAAACCCATTGTAATTTACATAGGGGTTTTGCATTGGGCATAACTCAGCATCACATTGGCCTAGAGACATGGAGGCGGGCTCATTTTACTCAGATGGCCAATCAGACTCTCCGGATCATCATGAAGGTGTCAAGCCACGCCCTAGCAACCATTTAGGGCACCCTAGCAACTGATCCCATAGACTTCCATTATAAGGGCCCAGATGCATATCTCTGGATCAGAGTGTCATAGAGACATGGGGGCGGACTCCTTTGAGTCGGGGCAGCAAACGCCCAATCACCAATCAACATTGACACTCCCTAGCAACCAAACAGAGTACCCTAGCAACCCAAAGCCACACAGGCATATCTTCAGACCTGAATGTCACAGAGACATGGGGGTTGGTTTATGTCACTCATACTGGCAACTACACTTTACAGTGTCGTCATTGGCCACTCCCTAGCAACCAAACAGAGTACCCTAGCAACCCAAAGCCACACAGGCATATCTTTAGACCTGAATGTCACAGAGACATGGGGGTTGGTTTATATCACTCATACTGGCAACTACACTTTTCAGTGTTGTCATTGGCCACTCCCTAGCAACCAAACAGAGTACCCTAGCAACCAATTAGCAAGACCTATATCTTTGTATTAGAAGGTCGCATAGACATGGGAGTTGCTACTTTTGACTCATGCTAGCAAACTCTCAACATGCTACACATGCTAGCACTCAATGGCTGCATGCTAATAGCAATTAGCTACGGGCTAATCAGACAAAGACCTCTATAACACTCCATAGTAATGATCTTTGACAAATAGCAACTGCCTACCAATGCCCTAGCAACTACCCCGGGTACCTTAGCAACGGCCCTAGCAACCACCCAAGTACCCTAGCAACTGCATAGCAACGGCCCTAGTAACCACCCGAGTACCATAGCAACCGCATAGCAACACCTTAGCAATCACCTTGGTTACCCTAGCAACTGCATAGCAACACCCTAGCAACCACCCCGGGTACCCTAGCAACCGCATAGCAACACCCTAGCAACCACCCTGGGTACCCTAGCAACGGCCCTAGCAACAACCTCGGGTACCCTAGCAACCACCCTGGGTACCCTAGCAACGACCCTAGCAACCACCCCGGACACCCTAGCAACAGCATAGCAACACCCTAGCAACTACCACGGGTAACCTAGCAACGGCCCTAGCAACCACCCAAGGTACCCTAGCAACTGCATAGCAACAACCTAGCAACCACCCCGGGTACCCTAGCAACCGCATAGCAACACCTTAGCAACCACCCTAGATACCTTAGCAACGGCCCTAGCAACCACCCCGGGTACCCTAGCAACGGCCATAGCAACCACCCCGGGTACCTTATAAACCGCATAGCAACACCCTAGCAACCACCCCATGTACCCTAGCAACCGCATAGCAACACCCTAGCAACCATCCCATGTACCCTAGCAACTGCATAGCAACACCCTAGCAACCACCCTGGGTACCCTAGCAACCACATAGCAACACCTTAGCAACCACCCCGGGTACCCTAGCAACAGCATAGCAACACCCTAGCAACCAGCCCAGGTACCCTAGCAACGGCCCTAGCAATCATCCTGGGTGCCATAGCAACTGCATATCATCACCCTAGCAACCCAGGGCCGAGTTTTGCCACCGCAAGCACCACTCACATTTTCTTCAGGAAATGTACATATCTAGTATTAGTGGTGCTTGCCATAGGCAAAGCATCACTATTACTATCTCACATACTTATTATTATTCTTCTTCTTCTTCTTTTTATAGATTCCGTACAAATTTTGTCTCGTAACTCGTCCCGCAGTTTTTGTCACAGCCCCTCCAAACGGGCGTCAAATCGTGCGTCCTATATAGACTCGGTGTGCTATGACTTTTATAAGCGATCGGGGGTACGATGACATCACACGGGGGGCAAAAGCGGCCCTTAAAATCGTATTGACAATGCATTGCGGCAAACTTTGACGGGACGTAGCGCAGAGCGAGAATTTCACAGAAACACGTGATTCGCCACATTTGGAGAGGCTATCAAGCTGTGCGAGATCACACCTCTCAATGGGGTATAAGTTGTACCCCAGGGGTGTTAGAGCCATCCAAATTTGCCCCATTGACTTACCATGGTGAGGGGCGGCCCATGAAACACATGCGTTTTCCCTTCTATGGTAATTTACATAGGGATTTTGCATTGAACATAACTCTGCATCACAGTGTCATAGAGACATGGGGGCGGGCTCATTTTACTCAGACAACCAATCAGACTCTCCAGATCACTGTGAAGCAGTCAAGCCACGCCCTAACAACCATTTACAGCACCCTAGCAACTGATCCCATAGACTGCTATTGTAATTACCCATATAGATATCTTTGGATAACAGTGTCATAGAGACTTGGGGGTGGGCTCGTTTGATTCGGGCCAATCATGGCTCACCAATGACACATTCTAGCCACGCCCTAGCAACCATTATCAAGCACCCTAGCAACCCAAACCCACACAGGCATATCTTTACATCTGAATGAAATAGAGACATGGGGGTTGGTTTATATCATTCATACTGGCAAGGTGACTTTAAAGTATCATCATTGGCCACTCCCTAGCAACCAAACAGAGTACCCTAGCAACCAAAACCCACACAGGCATATCTTTAGATCTGAATGTCACAGAGACATGGGGGTTGGTTTATATCACTCATACTGGCAACTACACTTTACAGTGTTTTCATTGGCCACTCCCTAGCAACCAAACAGGGTACCCTAGCAACCAATTAGCAAGACCTATATCTTTGTATTAGAATGTCGCATAGACATGGGAGTTGCTACTTTTGACTCATGCTAGCAAACTCTCAACATGCTACACATGCTAGCACTCAATGGCTGCTCAAGGGCTAATCAATCAAAGACCTTTATAACACTCCATAGTAATGATCTTTGACATATAGCAACTGCCTACCAATGCCCTAGCAACTACCCCGGGTACCTTAGCAACGGCCCTAGCAACCACCCAAGCACCATAGCAACCGCATAGCAACACCTTAGCAAACACCCTGGTTACCCTAGCAACCACATAGCAACACCCTAGCAACCACCCTGGTTACCCTAGCAACCTCATAGCAACACCCTAGCAACCACCCTGGGTACCCTAGCAACCGCATAGCAACACCTTAGCAACCACCCTGGGTACCCTAGCAACGGCCCTAGCAACCACCCCAGGTACCATAGCAACCGCATAGCAACACCCTAGGAACCACCCTGGGTACCCTAGCAACGGCCCTAGCAACCACCCCAGGTACCATAGCAACCGCATAGCAACACCCTAGCAACCACCCTGGGTACCCTAGCAACCACATAGCAACACCCTAGCAACCACCCTGGTTACCCTAGCAACTGCATAGCAACACCCTAGCAACCACCCTGGGTACCCTAGCAACCGCATAGCAACACCCTAGCAACCACCCCTGGTACCCTAGCAACGGTCCTAGCAACCACCCCGGGTACCCTAGCAACCGCATCGCAACACCCTAGCAACCACCCTGGTTACCCTAGCAACCGCATAGCAACGCCCTAGCAACCACCCCGGGTACCCTAGCAACTGCATAGCAACACCTTAGCAACCACCCTGGGTACCCTAGCAACTGCCTAGCAACCTACCTGGGTATCCAAGCAACGGCCCTAGCAACCACCCCGGGTATCCTAGCAACCGCATAACAACACCCTAGCAACCAACCCGGGTACCCTAGCAACAGCATAGCAACACCCTAGTGGCGAGTTTTGCCACAGCAAGCACCACTCACATTTTCTTCAGGAAATGTACATATCTAGTATTACTATTACTGTTCGCCCTGACAAAACTTCGGCGCGCTACTCCTCCCGCATCGTTTTTCGTAGATCCATGAATGAGGTGTCAAATCGACCGGCTCATTGAGGAGAGGTGTGCTATGATTTTTCTAAGCGATCGGACTTACGATGTTCACACAGTGGAGGAAAAAGCGGGCTAAAAAATCCCATTGATTTACAATGGCAGAATGTCTGTGAATTTGAATCTCAACTGTCACTTTCTCTCACACACACACACACACACACACACACACACACACACACACACACACACAGGCCCATAGGAACTTCGGTGCGTAATTTGTCCGGCACCGTTTGCCGTAGACCCACGAATGAGGTGTCAAATGTTGCGGCTTATTGAGGAGAAGTGTGCTATGACTTTTCGGCGCAATTGGAGCTACGATGTTCAAACAGCGCACGAAAAAGCAGGCAAAAATATCCCATAGACTTTCATTGGCAGAATGTTCATGCAGGCCCAAAGGAACTTCGGCGAGTAACTCATCCCACACAGTTAGTCATAGACCCATGAATGACGTCTCAAATCGACCGGCTTATTGAGGAGAGGTGTGCTATGAATTTTTGAAGCGATCGGGCGTACGATTATCGTAAAGCGGGTGGGAAATTTGGGCAAAATCTCCGATAGACTAACATTGCCATACAATTTGTGAGATATCTTTGGATCAGAAAGACATAGAGGCTTGTGGTTGGGCTCTTTTGACTCGGCTTATAAGTAGTGACCTTCATAGCCACACCCTAGCAGCCAATTATATCACCCTAGCAACCGAGGGCCGAGTTTTGCCACCGCAAGCACCACTCACATTTTCTTCAGGAAATGTACATATCTAGTTACTATTACTGTTCGCCCTGACAAAACTTTGGCGCGTAACTCGTCCCGCACCGTTTAGCGTAGACCCATGAATGAGGTGTCAAATCGACCGGCTCATTGAGGAGAGGTGTGCTATGACTTTTCTAAGCGATCGGACTTACGATGTTCACACAGCGGAGGAAAAAGCGGGCTTAAAAATCCCATTGATTTACAATGGCAGAATGTCTGTGAATTTGAATCTCAACTGTCACTTTCTCACACACACACACAGGCCCATAGGACCTTCGGTGCGTATTTTTTCCGGCACCGTTTGCCGTAGACACATGAATGAGGTGTCAAATGTTGCGGCTTATTGAGGAGAGGTGTGCTATGACTTTTCGGAGCGATTGAAGGTACGATATTCTAACAGCACACAAAAAAGTGGCCAAAAATATCCCATAGACTTTCATTGGAAGAATGATCATGCAGGCCCATAGGAACTTCGGCGTGTAACTCGTCCCACACCGTTTGTCATAGACCCATGAATGACATCTCAAATTGACCGGCTTATTAAAGAGAGGTGTGCTATGAATTTTTGAAGCGATCGGGCGTACGATTATCGTAAAGCGGGCGAGAAATTTGGGCAAAATCTCAGATAGACTAACATTGCCATACAATTTGTGATATATGTTTGGATCAAAAAGTCATAGAGGCTTGTGGGTGGGCTCTTTTGACTTGGCATATAAGTAGTGACCTTCATAGCCACACCCTAGCAACCAATTACATCACCCTAGCAACCGAGGGCCGAGTTTTGCCACTGCAAGCACCACACACATTTTCTTCAGGAAATGTACATATCTAGTATTACTATTACTGTTCGCCCTGACAAAACTTCGGCGCGTAACTCCTCCCACAACGTTTGGCGTAGCCCCATGAATGAGGTCTCAAATCGACCGGCTCATTGAGGAGAGGTGTGCTATGACTTTTCTAAGCGATCGGACCCACGATGTTCACACAGCGGAGGAAAAAGTGGCCTAAAAAATCCCATTGATTTACAATGGCAGAATGTCTGTGAATTTGAATCTCAACTGTCACTTTCTCACACTCACACACACAGGCCCATAGGAACTTCGGTGCGTAATTTGTCCGGCACCGTTTGCCGTAGACCCATGAATGGGGTGTCAAATGTTGCGGCTTATTGAGGAGAGGTGTGCTATGACTTTTCTAAGCAATCGGACCTACGATGTTCACACAGCGGAGGAAAAACCAGGCTACAAAATCCCATAGACTTTCATTGGCAGAATGATCATTCAGGCCCAAAGGTACTTCGACGTGTAACTCGTCCCACACCGTTTGTCATAGACCCATGAATAATATCTCAAATTGACCGGCTTATTGAGGAGAGGTGTGCTATGACTTTTCTAAGCGATCGGACTTACGATGTTCACACAGCGCACGAAAAAGCGGGCCAAAAAATCCCATTGATTTACAATCAGTATTACTATTACTGTTCACCCTGACAAAACTTTGGCGCGCTACTCCTCCCACACCGTTTGTCGTAGATCCACCAATGAGGTGTCAAATTGACCGGCTCATTGAGGAGAGGTGTGCTATGACTTTTCTAAGCGACCGGACTTACGATGTTCACACAGCGGAGGAAAAAGCGGGCTAAAAAAATCCCATTGATTTACAATGGCAGAATGTCTGTGAATTTGAATCTCAACTGTCACTTTCTCACTCACACACACAGGCCCATAGGAACTTCGGTGCGTAATTTGTCCGGCATCGTTTGCCGTAGACCCATGAATGAGGTGTCAAATGTTGCGGCTTATTGAGGAGAAGTGTGCTTTGACTTTTCGGAGCGATTGGAGCTACGATGTTTAAACAGCGCACGAAAAAGTGGGCAAAAATATCCCATAGAATTTAATTGGCAGAATGTTCTTGAAGGCCCATAGGAACTTCGGCGTGTAACTCGTCCCGCACCGTTTGTCGTAGACCCATGCATGACGTCTCAAATCGACCGGCTTATTGAGGAGAGGTGTGCTATGAATTTTTGAAGCGATCGGACGTACGATTATCGTAAAGCGGGTGAGAAATTTGGGCAAAATCTCTGATAGACTAACATTGCCATACAATTTGTGAGATCATATCTTTGGATCAGAAAGTCATAGAGGTTTGTGGGTTTGGACTCGACCTATAAGTAGTGACCTATGATCTTCACAGCCACATCCTAGTAACCAATTACATCTCCCTAGCAACCGAGGGCCGAGTTTTGCCACCGCAAGCACCACTCACATTTTCTTCAGGAAATGTACATATCTAGTTAGGGCCCGAGCACTACAGTGCGAGGACCCTATTGGAATTGCTCCGTTTATTATTATTCTTCTTCTTCTTCTCCAAAATGAAAAGTCTTTTTGAGGGCCTAAACATGCCCGAAAACTCACGAAACTTTGCACACGCATCAGACCTGGCGAAAATTTACATCTGATATGGTTTTCAAAAGTGGGTGTGGCAAAATGGCTTGATAGCGCCACCTATAAAATTTCAACGGAGTGCGCCTCGAGCTACGTTTCTCGTACATGTACGAAACTCGGTACACATATGTAACACACCAATACCTACAAAAAAGTCTCCTGGTGCAACATCCGAAACCCAACAGGAAGTCCGTTATATTGAATTTCCTGTACGATTTTTGTGCAGTTTTTGCCATTTTCAGGCCTCGTACTTTAACGAACTCCTCCTACAGTTTTTATCCGATCATCTTCAAATTTGCTGAGTGTCATCATAAGGCCTTTGCGATGTTAAATTGCGAAGCTTTAGAGTTTTCGTCGAAGGGCGTGTCCGTGGCGGCCTGACAAACTTTGATGTTTCGCCATGAAAAAGGAAGTTGCTATAACTCAGGCATACAATGTCCGATCTGCCTCAAACTTCACATGTTTGATGACAGTCCGGTCCTGAACACACGTCAGTGCCTAAATTCAGTTATAGTCATAGCGCCACCTGCTGACAACAGGAAATGACATGTTTAACACTGTTACGGACTCTTAGCAACATATTGAAAAGCGTTAACAAGTCTTAAATAGGCTAGCAACATGCTACAAACATGCTAAAACATGCTAGCAACACTTAGCTAAGAGCTAAAGCATGCTATCAATACAAATACAAAAGGAAATTGCTGTAACTCATGTATATACTGTTGAATCTGACCCAAACTTAATATTCAAGATGCTACAAAAATAATAAAGCATGCTAGCAACACTTAGCTAATATGCTAAAGCATGCTAATTATACAATAAAACAGGAAGTTACTCTAACTCAGGCATACCATGTCCAATCAGCCCCAAACTAAACATGTTTGATAAGAATCCTGGCCTAATCACACGCCCATGCCTGTATTCAGTTATAGTCATAGCGCCACCAGCTGGTAACAGGAAGCCACATGTTTAATACTGTTGTGGATGATTAAAAACATTTAAAAAAAATTCAACAACTGTTAAATAGGGTAGCAACATGCTAGAAACATGCTATAACATGTTAGCAACATTTAGCTAAGTGCTAAAGCATGCTCTTAATGCAATGAAACAGGAAGTTACTGTAACTCAGGCATGCAATGTCCAATCAGCCCCAAACTTCACATGTTTGATAACAGTCCTGGCCTGAAGATATCTACATGCCAATATTCAGTTATAGTTATAGCGCCACCTACTGTCAACAGGAAGTGACATGTTTAACACTGTGACACACTATTAGCAACACACTAAAAAAGCCATTGAGTGCTAAACTAGTTTAAAACGTACTCAAACATGCTAGCAACACTTACTTAGTGCTAAAGCATGTTGTTAAAGACATAAAACAGGAAGTTACTGTAACTCAGGCATGCAATGTCCAATCAGCCCCAAACTTCACATGTTTGATAAGACTCCTGGCCTGAAGATATATACATGCCCATATTCAGTTATAGTCACAGCGCCACCTTCTGACAACAGGAAGTGTCGTTTAAAGGTGTTACGGACTCCTAGCAACATATTAAAAAGCGTTAGCAATTTTTAAATAGGCTAGCATCATGCTAGAATCATGTTAAAACATGCTAGCAACACTTAGCTAAGAGCTAAAGCATGATATTAATACAAAGAAAAATAAGTGTAACTCATGCATACAATGTCCAATCTGACCCAAGCTTAATATGTTTGATAAGAGTCCTGGTCTGAACACAAGCCCATGCCCATATTCAGTTATAGTCATAGTGCCACCTACTGGCAACAGGAAGTCACATGTTTAATACTGTTGTGGATGCCAAGCAACATCTTAAAAATATCAACAAGTGTTAAATAGGGTAGCAACATGCTAGAAACATGTTAGCAACATTTAGCTAAGTGCTAAAGCATACTCTTAATGCAATGAAACAGGAAGTTACTGTAACTCAGGCATGCAATGTCCAATCAGCCCCAAACTTAATATGTTTGATAAGAGTCCTGGCCTGAATACATTTATATGCCAGTATTTAGTTATAGTCATAGCGCCACCAGCTGGCAACAGCAAATTACTTGTTTTACACTAACTTAAGCATGCAATGTACAATTTGCACCAAACTTGATATGTTTGCCAATAGTCCTGGCCTGAAGACATCTAAAAGCCAATATTTCGTAATAGCGCCACCTGTTGGCAGCAGGATATGTCATGACTTACACTCAAGCATGCCATGTTCAAGCTTCACCAGACTTCATGTTTCATAAAAGCACTGGCCTGAACACATCTGCATGCCAATATTCAGTTATAGGCATAGCGCCACCAGCTGGCAGTAGGAAGATTGGCACATATCAATGACTTTGACATATTCCTCCTACATTTACTGTGTTAATAGCATAGTGCCCACCATTCGCCACCGATCGGCGGTGAGCCCGAGTGCGAGGGCCCTACCATCGCTGCTTGCAGCTTTAATTATTATTATTCTTCTCCAAAATGAATCGCATTTTTGAGGGCTTAGACATACCCGAAAACTCATGAAACTTCGCACACACATCAGACCTGGCGAAAATTTACGTCTGATATGGGTTGCAGAAGTGGGTGTGGCAAAATGGCTCGATAGCGCCACCTTTACACGTTCCGCGGTGTGCGCTTTCAGTTGTGATTCACGTACATGCACGAAAATCGGTACACACATCTAGCTCACCAATACCTACAAAAAAGCCTCTTGGAGCAAAATTTGACACCCAACAGGAAGTCGGTTATTTTTAATTTTCTTAGCAAAATTTGTGTAATTTTTGCCATTTTCAGGCGTCATACTTGAACGAACTCCTCCTAGAGATTTATTCGGATCAACGGCAAATTTGGTGAGTCTAATCTAAAGCCCTTTGTGACGTTAAATTGCGAAGATCTAGAGTTTTCATCGGAGGGCGTGTCCGTGGCGGCCTGGCAAATTTCGATGCTTCGCCATGAAAAAGGAAGTTGCTATAACTCAGGCATAAAATGCCCGATCTGCCCCAAACTTCACATGTGTGATAACACTCCTGACCTGATGACATCTACATGCCCATATTCAGTTTTACTCATAGCGCCACCTGCTGGCACCAGGAAGTGTCATGCTGTACTCTGCAACAAACTCCTCCAAAAGATTTAATCAGATCAACACCAAAATCTGTCAGTCTAATATAAAGGCCTTAATGATGTTAAATTGCGAAGATCTTGAGTTTTCGTTGAAGGGTGTGTCCGTGGCGACCTGGCAAATTTCGTGGTCTCGCCATGGATATAAAACTTGTTATAACTCAGCCATAAAATGTCCGATTTGCCTCAAACTTCACATGTTCGATAAGAGTCCTGGCCTGAACCAATCTGAAGGCCTATATTCTATTATAATCACAGCGCCACCTGTTGGCAATAGGAAATGACTTGTACCAAACTCCTCCTAGAGATTTAATGATATCAACATTATATTTGGTCAGTCTGATCTCGAGGCCTTAGAGATGTTAAATTGTGAAGATCTTGAGTTTTCGTTAAAGGGCGTGTCCATGGCGGCCTGACAAAGTTTGATGTTTCGCCATGGACATAAAAGTTGTTATAACTCAGCCATAAAATGTCCGATCTGCCTCAAACTTCACATGTTTGGTAAAAGTCCTGGCCTGAAGAAATCTAAAGGCCAATATACAGATATCATTATAGCGCCACCTATTGGCAGCAGGATATATCATATCTTGCACTAACTCACACATACCAAGGTCAATCTGCACCAAACTTCATATGTTTGATCAAAGTGCTGGCCTGAACACATCTACATGCCAATAATCAGTTATAGGCATAGCGCCACCAGCTGGCAGCAGGAAGTTTGGCACATTTAAGTGACTTTGATCTATTTTTCCTACATTTACTGTATTAAAAGCATACTGCCCACCGTTTGCTGTGTTCCTAAAGCCACCGGTCGGCGGTGAGCCCGTGTGCGAGGGCCCGTTCATCGCTGCTTGCAGCTTTAATTAGGGCCCGAGCACCGATGGTGTGAGGACCCTATTGGATCTGCTTCGTTTATTATTATTATTATTATTATTATTATTATTAGGGCCCGAGCACCGATGGTGTGAGGACCCTATTGGATCTGCTTCGTTTATTATTATTATTATTATTCTTCTTCTCCGGAATGAATCGCATTTTTGAGGGCCTAAACATACCCGAAAACTCATGAAACTTTGCACACACATCAAACCTGGCGAAAATGGATGTCTGATATGGGTTTCAGAGATGGGTGTGGCAAAACGGCTCGATAGCGCCACCTTTACACGTTCCGCGGTGTGCGCTTTCAGCTATGATTCACGTACATGCATGAAAATCGGTACACACATGTATCTCACCAATACCTACAAAAAAGCCTCCTGGGACAAAATCCGAAACCCAACAGGAAGTCGGTTATTATTAATTTTCTTAGCAAAATTTGTGTCATTTTTGCCATTTTCAGGCGTCGTACTTGAACGAACTCCTCCTAGAGATTTACTCCGATCAACAGCAAATTTGGTGAGTCTAATCTAAAGCCCTTTGTGACGTTAAATTGTGAAGATCTAGAGTTTTCATCAGAGGGTGTGTCCGTGGCGGCCTCGCAAATTTCGATGTTTCGCCATGAAAAAGGAAGTTGCTATAACTTAGGCATAAAATGTCCGATCTGTCCCAAACTTCACATGTGTGATAACACTCCTGACCTGATGACATCTACATATCCATATTCAGTTATAGTCATAGCGCCACCTGCTGGCAACAGGAAGTGTCATGCTGTACTCTACCACCAACTCCTCCTAGAGATTTATACAGATCAACACCAAAATCGGTCAGTCTAATATAAAGGCCTTAGAGATGTTAAATTGTGAAGATCTTGAGTTTTCGGTAAAGGGCGTGTCCGTGGCGGCCTGACAAATTTCGAGGTCTCGCCATGGATATAAAACTTGTTATAACTCAGCCATAAAATGTCCGATTTGCCTCAAACTTCACATATTCGATAAGAGTCCTGGCCTGAACACATCTGAAGGCCAATATTCTATTATAATCACAGCGCCACCTGTTGGCAACAGGAAATGACTTGTATCAAACTCCTCCTAGAAATTTATTGATATCAACATTATATTTGGTCAGTCTGATCTAGAGGCCTTAGAGATGTTAAATTGTGAAGATCTTGAGTTTTCGTTAAAGGGCGTGTCTGTGGCGGCGTGACAAAGTTTGATGTTTCGCCATGGACATAGAAGTTGTTATAACTCAGCCATAAAATGTCCGATCTGCCTCAAACTTCACAGGTTTGGTAAGAGTCCTGGCCTGAAGACACCTAAAGGCCAATATTCAGATATTATCATAGTGCCACCTGTTGGCAGCAGGATATATCATATCTTTCACTAACTCAAACATACCAAGGTCAATCTGCACCAAACTTCATATGTTTGATGAAAGTGGTGGCCTGAACACATCTACATGCCAATAATCAGTTATAGGCATAGCGCCACCAGCTGGCAGCAGGAAATTTGGCACATTTAAGTGACTTTGACATATTTCTCCTATTTTTACTGTATTAAAAGCATACTACCCACCATTTGCTGTGTTCCTAAAGCCACCGGTCGGCGATGAGCCCGTGTGCGAGGGCCCGTTCATCGCTGCTTGCAGCTTTAATTATTATTCTTCTTCTTCTTCTCCAAAATGAAAAGTCTTTTTGAGGGCCTAAACATGCCCGAAAACTCACGAAACTTTGCACACGCATCAGACCTGGCGAAAATTTACATCTGATATGGTTTTCAAAAGTGGGTGTGGCAAAATGGCTCGATAGCGCCACCTATAAAATTTCAACGGAGTGCGCCTCGAGCTACGTTTCACGTACATGTACGAAACTCGGTACACATATGTAACACACCAATACCTACAAAAAAGTCTCCTGGTGCAACATCCGAAACCCAACAGGAAGTCCGTTATATTGACTTTCCTGTACGATTTTTGTGCAGTTTTTGCCATTTTCAGGCCTCGTACTTTAACGAACTCCTCCTACAGTTTTTATCCGATCATCTTCAAATTTGCTGAGTGTCATCATAAGGCCTTTGCGATGTTAAATTGCGAAGCTTTAGAGTTTTCGTCGATGGGCGTGTCCGTGGCGGCCTGACAAACTTTGATGTTTCGCCATGAAAAAGGAAGTTGCTATAACTCAGGCATACGATGTCCGATCTGCCTCAAACTTCACATGTTTGATGACAGTCCGGTCCTGAACACATGTCAGTGCCCAAATTCAGTTATAGTCATAGCGCCACCTGCTGACAACAGGAAATGACATCTTTAACACTGTTACGGACTCTTAGCAACATATTGAAAAGCGTTAACAAGTCGTAAATAGGCTAGCAACATGCTACAAACATGCTAAAACATGCTAGCAACACTTAGCTAAGAGCTAAAGCATGCTATTAATACAAATACAAAAGGAAATTGCTGTAACTCATGTATATACTGTTGAATCTGACCCAAACTTAATATTCAACATGCTACAAAAATAATAAAGCATGCTAGCAACACTTAGCTAATATGCTAAAGCATGCTAATAATACAATAAAACAGGAAGTTACTCTAACTCAGGCATACCATGTCCAATCAGCCCCAAACTTAACATGTTTGATAAGAATCCTGGCCTAAACACACGCCCATGCCTGTATTCAGTTATAGTCATAGCGCCACCAGCTGGTAACAGGAAGCCATATGTTTAATACTGTTGTGGATGACTAGCAACATTTTAAAAAAAAATCAACAACTGTTAAAAAGGGTACAAACATGCTAGAAACATGCTATAACATGTTAGCAACATTTAGCTAAGTTCTAAAGCATGCTCTTAATGCAATGAAACAGGAAGTTACTGTAACTCAGGCAGGCAATGTCCAATCAGCCCCAAACTTCACATGTTTGATAACAGTCGTGACCTGAAGATGTCTACATGCCAATATTCAGTTATAGTTATAGCGCCACCTACTGTCAACAGGAAGTGACATGTTTAACACTGTGACACACTATTAGCAACACACTAAAAAAGCCATTGAGTGCTAAACTAGTTTAAAACGTACTCAAACATGCTAGCAACACTTACTTAGTGCTAAAGCATGTTGTTAAAGACATAAAACAGGAAGTTACTGTAACTCAGGCATGCAATGTCCAATCAGCCCCAAACTTCACATGTTTGATAAGACTCTTGGCCTGAAGATATATACATGCCCATATTCAGTTATAGTCACAGCGCCACCTGCTGACAACAGGAAGTGATGTTAAATGGTGTTACGGACTCCTAGCAACATATTAAAAAGCTTTAGCAAGTTTTAAATAGGCTAGCATCATGCTAGAATCATGTTAAAACATGCTAGCAACACTTAGCTAAGAGCTAAAGCATGATATTAATACAAAGAAAAATAAGTGTAACTCATGCATACAATGTCCAATCTGACCCAAGCTTAATATGTTTGATAAGAGTGCTGGTCTGAACACAAGCCAATGCCCATATTCAGTTATAGTCATAGTGCCACCTGCTGGCATCAGGAAGTCACATGTTTAATACTGTTGTGGATGCCAAGCAACATTTTAAAAATATCAACAAGTGTTAAATAGGGTAGCAACATGCTAGAAACATGTTAGCAACATTTAGCTAAGTGCTAAAGCATACTCTTAATGCAATGAAACAGGAAGTTACTGTAACTCAGGCATGCAATGTCCAATCAGCCCCAAACTTAATATGTTTGATAAGAGTCCTGGCCTGAATACATTTACATGCCAGTATTTAGTTATAGTCATAGCGCCACCAGCTGGCAACAGCAAATTACTTGTTTTACACTAACTTAAGCATGCAATGTACAATTTGCACCAAACTTGACAAGTTTGCCAATAGTCCTGGCCTGAAGACATCTAAAAGCCAATATTTTGTAACAGCGCCACCTGTTGGCAGCAGGATATGTCATGACTTACACTCAAGCATGCCATGTTCAAGCTTCACCAAACTTCATTTGTTTCATGAAAGCACTGGCCTGAACACATCTGCATGCCAATATTCAGTTATAGGCATAGCGCCACCAGCTGGCAGCAGGAAGATTGGCACATATCAATGACTTTGACATATTCCTCCTACATTTACTGTGTTAATAGCATAGTGCCCACCATTCGCCACCGATCGGCGGTGAGCCCGAGTGCGAGGGCCCTACCATCGCTGCTTGCAGCTTTAATTAGGGCCCGAGCCCAAAAGGGCGAAGGCCCTATTGTTCTTCTAAGGATTCTTATTTGTTTTTTATTTTTTTTTTATTTTTATTTTTTTTCAACCGTTGGGGCACTTTTGGGGGCCTTAACATACTCAAAAACTCTTGAAAATTTGCACACACGTCGGAATCTGCCGTCGTCCGGACGCCACAGAGGCTGGGACCCGGGCGTGGTTCAGGGCCTCTACAGCGCCCCCTGGAACACAGTTTGAAAACTTGATGTACTGCGCACACATACTTGCACGTACTCATATGAAACTCGGTACACATATAGAACTCATCGAGCTGAACAACTTTTGTACTCTATGTCATGGGCTCCACGCAACAGGAAGTGAGATATTTAGGGCTGTTTAAAAAGCGCATGCTCTGGAATTTAACGTACTCCTCCCAGGAATTCCATGGGATTGTCACCAAACTCGGTCAGCATGATCTCAAGACATTGGGGACGCTAAATTGCGAGGAGATTTTTGATATCTCGAACGGTTTGGCCGTGGCAAGGCGACAAAGTTATGGCGAGAAATGAGAAACAGGAAGTGTCTAATAACTGTTGCACACATTGCCTGATTCTGATGAAACTTCACCAGTTTGTTCCTTGTATGATGCCGATTCCATAAATGTGACTATTATGAGTCAAAGTTATAGCGCCACCAACTGGCAGCAGGAAACGTGTCATTTTCAAAATGCTTTGAAATCAGCCTCTTAATTTTACTCGATTTTCTTTAAACTTCATCAAAATCATGTCAAAACACGGCCGATAAGAATATGTAAAGGGGTCGATGATAAATCAAATGCTGTTGCCATGGCAACGTGTCAAACTTTAAAATTACATTCCTGTCTTTTCGAGGCAGATAACATGCTTAGAATTTCATGAAACTCAACACACACATCAATATTAATGATAGTTAGACACTGGCAAAAGGTCATAAATGGGCGTGGAGCAGGCACTCTATAGCGCCATCTTTTGACAAAAGTTGGGGGGTTAGTTTTTCCTACAGTCACCAAACTCTGTACATATATTGTTCTCATCAATCTGGACAACTTTCTAAATCAAACTCATTAGCTAAGACCAACAGAAAGCCGGCTATTTTGATTTGAAGGTGGATTTTTTGAAAAATCAGGTAGTAAACAAATTCACACTACTCCTAAGAACAACCAGCTGTTCACACCAAACTTTTTTAACATGAAGAGAAGATTCTGAAGATGTTAAATTGCGAGCGGATTTTGGATATCTTGAACGGTGTTGACGTGGTGATTTTTTAAAGATGTAGTAAAAAACATAACCCTAATTTTTTATATCTTTAAAGTGCAGCATCCAAACTCTTTAAAACTTTTTTCACACAGACATCTAATCATTCTGAGCAAGTGCTGGAAATATTAATTTTATACAAGCTTCAATGAATTAAAGAAAATTAAAAAAATAACTCAGAAACCTGCTGTCACTCTGGTGAATGTCTCTACAGTATGTGTGTGCGTTCAGTCAGGCACAGAGAAGCTCATTATTGCAGGGGGGAGGGGTGAGAGGCAGAGAGGGTGACAGAGTAGAGAGCCATCCTACAGACCATCTTTGAACAAAAAATGCACATATGTAGTGTAATTACATAAATATGTCTGATCTTTGAGAGTCTGATATTTTGAGAAAATATAAAGGGTCACTAAGTCTTTCATTGTTCGTATTTTGCAGTTGTTGTTTTTTATTTATTTTTTACTTAACTGTACCATGAACTTGTCCTATTCAGTCACATAGCAAAAGATTTTAAAAAATACAACTTTTTAGCATGATCAATTTATCTTCATTGATAGACAATATTTACATAGTGTTATTTATTGAATATAAAATAATAATAATAAAAAATTAATACAAACTTTGACAACAAAACAAACGTTACTGTTATCTCTTCAAAACATCTGAAAACCATCATTTTAAGATCTTTTATATATATATATATATCACCCCGTTAAAATACTCAACTTGATTTTTAAAGATATTTTGAAAGAAAGCGTTTATAGAGCACTTTATTGTGTATTGCTGTACACCCACATGAACTGTGTTCATGTTCATGTTAATTCACAGTACATAAACTTTATATGAATACTTTTTTTTAGCTTAATATTAATTAACATTAATAAATGCTATTTATTTATTGGTCATGTTAACTGATATAGTTAATTTTAACAAATGAAACTGGATGGCAACATTTTATATTTTGTGTGTATGTGTCTGTGTGTTGATTTTAAAGTGTAACCCTTTCAATTCTGTAAACTTAAAATCCAAACTAGCAGATGGTTACTGTGAATGCATGTGTCAACTGGGCACCGTCTTCCTTATTGATTCTTAGTTATGACAAAAATTGATTTTATACAAAAATATATTATATAAAAATTGTTCAGATAGGTAACAATGACATTTAAGCAGAAGTGGTGGATGTAAAGGAAGCAATAATAACATTTTGCTATCATCATGAATTACATGTTCTTATCATCATCAGAAAATAGGGAATTTGTAGCATACTGGTTCACAGTTGGCATCTATCTGAAGTCCTTGCATTGATTGCATTTAATTAAATCAACATTATATTTTGTCAGTCTGATCTTGAGGCCTTAGAGATGTTAAATTGTGAAGATCTTGAGTTTTCATTAAAGGGCATGTCCGTGGTGGCCTGACAAAGTTTGATGTTTCTGCATAGACATAGAAGTGGTTATAACTTAGCCTGAAAATGTCTGATCTGCCACAAAATTCACAGGTTTGGTAAGAGTCCTGGCCTGAAGACACCTAAAGACCAATATTCAGATATTATCATAGCCCCACCTGTTGGCAGCAGGATATCTCATATATTTCACTAACTCAAACATACCAAGGTCAATCTGCACCAAACTTCATATGTTTGATAATAGTGCTGGCCTGAACACATCTACATGCCAATAATCAGTTATAGGCATAGCGCCACCAGCTGGCAGCGGCAAGTTTGGCACATTTAAATGACTTATGACATATTTTTTCTATAATTACTGTATTAAAAGCATACTGCCCACCGTTTGCTGTTTTCCTGAAGCCACCGGTCGGCGGTGAGCCCGGGTGCGAGGGCCCGTTCAACGCTGCTCGCAGCTTTAATTAGGGCCCGAGCACCGATGGTGTGAGGACCCTATTGAATCTGCTCCGTTTATTATTATTATTAGGGCCCGAGCCCAAAAGGGCGAAGGCCCTATTGTTCTTCTAAGGATTCTTATTTTTTTTTTTTTTTTTTTTTTTTTTGTTAACCTTCCGGGCACTTAAGGGGGTCTTAACATACTCAAAAACTCTTGAAAATTTGCACACATGTCGGAATCTGCGGCCATCAGGACGCCACAGAGGCTGGTACCGGGGCGTGGCAAGGGGACTCTACAGCGCCCCCTGGAATTTTGAGGGCCATATAGCACACATACTTGAACGTACACATATGAAACTCGGTACACATATAGAACTCATTGAGCTGAACAACTTTTGTACTCTATGTCATTTTCTCAATGCAACAGGAAGTGAGATATTTAGGGCTGTATAAAAAGCGCATGCTCTGGAATTTAACGTACTCCTCCCAGGATTTCCATACGATTGTCACCAAACTCGGTCAGCATGATCTCAAGACATTGGGGACGCTAAATTGCGAGGGGATTTTTGATATCTCGAACGGTTTGGCCGTGGCAAGGCGACAAAGTTATGGCGAGAAATGAGAAACAGGAAGTGTCTAATAACTGTTGCACACATTGCCTGATTCTGATGAAACTTCACCAGATTGTTCGTTGTATGATGCCGATTCCATAAAGGTGACTATTATGAGTCAAAGTTATAGCGCCACCAACTGGCAGCAGGAAGCGTGTCATTTTCAAAATGCTTTGAAATCAGCCTCTTAATTTTACTTGATTTTCTTTAAACTTCATTAAAATCATGTCAAAACACGGCCGATAAGAATATGTAAAGGGGTCGATGATAAATCAAATGCTGTTGCCATGGCAACGTCTCAAACTTTAAAATTAGATTCCTGTCTTTTCGAGGCAGATAACATGCTTAGAATTTCATGAAACTCAACACACACATCAATATTAATGATAGTTAGACACTGGCAAAAGATCATAAATGGGCGTGGAGCAGGCACTCTATAGCGCCATCTTTTGACAAAAGTTGGGGGGTTAGTTTTTCCTACAGTCACCAAACTCTGTACATATATTGTTCTCATCAATCTGGACAACTTTCTAAATTAAACTAATTAGCTAACACCAACAGGAAGCCGGCTATTTTGATTTGAATGTGGATTTTTGGAAAAATCAGGCTGTAAACAAATTTATACTCCTCCTAAGAAGAACAAGCTGTTCACACCAAACTTTTTTAACATGGAGAGAAGATTCTGAAGATGTTAAATTGCGAGCGGTTTTGGGATATCTTGAACGGTGTTGACGTGGTGATTTTTTAAAGATGTATAACCGTCATTTTCTATATCTTTAAAGTGCAGCATCTTAACTATTTAAAACTTTTTTCACACAGAGATCTTATCATTCTGAGCAAGTGCTGTAAATATCAATTTAATTCAAGCTTCTACGAATTAAAGAAAATTAAAAAAAGAAATCAGAAGCCTGCTGTCACTCTGCCTTGAGTGTCTGTGTTCAGTCACCATTGAGTGACTACCATTGAGTGACTGAAGAGAGACTGAAGGGGGAGGGGTGAAAGGGAGAGAGGGAGAGAGAGTAGAACATGCTGTCTTGCTAAAGACCATCTTTGAGGAAAAAATGCACATTGATATTACATAAATATGTTTGATCTTTGAGAGTCTGATATTTTGAGAAAATATAAAGGGTCACTAAGTCTTTCATTGTTTGTATTTTGCAGTTGTTGTTTTTTTATTTATTTTTTACTGAACTGTACCATGAACATGTCCTATTCAGTCACATAGCAAAAGATTAAGAAAAATACAACTTTTTAGCATGAGCGGTTTATCTTCATTGATAGACATTTATTTTCATAGTGTTATTTATTGAATATAACATTTTAATTAACAGTTTCAAGACAAACTTTGTCAACAAAACAAACTTTGCTGTTATCTGTTCAAAACATCTGAAAATTTTACCATTTTAAGATCAGTTATATATATATCGCCCCATTACAATACTCAACTTGATTTTTAAAGATATTTTGAAAGAAAGAAGCGTTTATAGAGCACTTTGTGTATTGCTGTACACCCACATGAACTGTGTTCATGTTCATGTTAATTCACAGTTCATAAACTAATGTTAAAATATAAAAAATATTTTACCATTAAACAATATATGAATACTTTTTTTAGCTTAATATTAATTAACATTAATAAACACTATTTAATTATTGTTCATGTTAACTAATATAGTTAATGTTAACAAATGAAACTGGTTGGTAATTTTATATATTGTGTGTATGTGTCTGTGTGTTGATTTTAAAGTTTAACCCTTTCAATTTAGTAAACTTTAAATCCAACTGACTGAGGGTTACTGTGAATGCATGTGCCAACTGGGCACCGTTTTCCTAATTGATTCTTTCTTAGTTATGTAGCACTTAAAAGTGATGTCTTATAACAGGAGTCACCTGCAAAGCAATATCCACACACAAATTGTACAGATAGGTAACGATGACATTTAAGCAGAAGTGGTGGACATAAAGCAAGCAATAATAACATTTTGTTATCATCATCCTCAGAATATAGGGAAAATGTTCCCTATATTGTGAACGGCTTTGGGATATCTTGAACGGTGTTGATGTGGTGATTTGTTGGAGACACTCTATAGCGCCACCTTTTGACAAAAGTTGGAGGGTTAGTTGTAGCTACAGACATCAAACTTGGTCGGTATATTGGTCTCATCAAGCCAGACAACTTTCTAATTTACACCCATTAGCTACGACCAACAGGAAATCAGCTATTTTGATTTGAATGTGGATTTTTGGAAAAATATAGCTGTGAATAAATTCATATCACTCATAGCAGAATCAGACAGTGCACACCAAACTTTGTCAACGTGATGCCAAGATACTGAAGATGTTAAATTGTGAACGGCTTTGGGATATCTTGAATGGTGTTGATGTGGTGATTTATGAAAGTAACAGTAAAAAAGATGAAGAGTTATTTCCATATATCTTTAAATTGCATTATTCTAACTCATCAAAACTTTTTACATATAAAGAACAAGAAATTCTTAGGAAATACGTGTAGTTTCAAAATGTTATCATGCTCAGAGGCCCCAAAAACATTAAAAGTGTCACATAAATTTGTCAGATTAAAGCTCTAGTACCAGGGATGAACACTAGAGGTCCTCATAAGATAAGGAATCGTTTGACCTCTAATGCTATTTAGCTCATTCTCAGTGTATAAGAATGAAAATAATCCATAGAATCAGTTGATATATACTGTACTGTCAATGTACTTTTACATAATTATTTTTTATAGGTGCTTAAAGAGCATTAAAATCTTTTTTTAATCTTTTAAGGAAAAATTATATGATTTATATACATATATACACTCTCACTGATAGAATAAAAAATCTTATAGGTATGACACTATACTGCTCAGTTCACTTAATTAGAATGAGAAACAAATACATCAACTAAGTTAATATGTATTTATTTTTAATATATTTGTTTATAATTATTTCACAGATGCTTATAGATCATTAAAATAATATTTAAAAATGGTTGTAGATCATAAAACATGGTAACTATTTAAAATAGGGTCTCTTTTGTTAACAATGGTTAATGAACTAACAAACACGAACGAACAACGAACAATATATTTGTACTAGATTTTCTTCAAACTTCATCAGAATAATGTAAAAACACGGCCGACGAGAGTCTGTAAAGGCGTCCCTGATGCATCAAATGCTGTTGCCATGGCAAATAAATAAAAATAAAAAATACATTCAAATATTTGTTTCCTGTGTTTTTGAGGCAGATAGTGTGCTTAGAATTTCATTTTCCATTTTCAATTTTCAATGATTTATTATATATTTAAAGTGCAGCATCCTAACTCTTTGAATCTTTTTTCATACAAATAACTATTAATTCTGATCAAACACAGTTCATTTCATAATTTTACAAAACTCCACGAATGAAAGAAAATTAAAAAACATATCTGATCTCACTCTGCTCTGCACTCTATATGTGTGTTTGTGTGGTAAGTGGCTGAGTGTAAGGAGGGGGGATGGGTGGTAAGAGAAAGAGTCAGAGAGGAGGAGAGACAGTTAGGGTTAGTCCAAAGGGTTACTGTGAATGCATGTGCCAACTGGGCACCGTTTTCCTGATGCTATCGGGATGGCGACTGCACAGACGGCGAGGGCCCGGTCATCGCTGCTTGCAGCTTTAATTATTATTATTCTTCTTCTTCTCCAAAGTGAATCGCATTTTAGAGGACCTAAACATTCCCGAAAACTCACAAAACTTTGCACACACATCAAACCTGGCGAAAATTTACGTCTGATTTGGGTTTCAGAAGTGGGTGTGGCAAAATGGCTCGACAGCGCCACCTTTAGACGTTCAGCGGTGTGCGCTTTCAGCTGTGATTCACGTACATGCACCGAAATCGGTACACACATGTAACTCACCAATACCTACAAAAAAGCCTCTTGGAACAAAATCCGGAACCCAACAGGAAGTCGGTTAATATTAATATTCTCGGCAAAATTTGTGTCATTTTTGCCTTTTTCAGGTGTCGTACTTGAACGAACTCCTCCTACAGATTTATTCGGATCAACGCCAAATTTGCAGAGTCTAGTCTAAAGCCCTTTGTGACGTTAAATTGTGAAGATCTAGAGTTTTCATCGGAGGGCGTGTCCGTCGTGGCCTCGCAAATTTCGATGTTTCGCCATGAAAAAGGAAGTTGCTATAACTCAGGCATACAATGTCCTATCTGTCCCAAACTTCACATGTGTGATAACACTCCTGACCTGAAGACATCTAGATGCCAATTATCAGTTATAGTCATAGCGCCACCTGCAGGCAACAGGAAGTGTCATGCTGTACTCTACAACCAACTCCTCCTAGAGATTTATTCAGATCAACACCAAAATCGGTCAGTCTAATATAAAGGCCGTAGCGATGTTAAATTGTGAAGATCTTGAGTTTTCGGTTAAGGGCGTGTCCGTGGCGGCCTGACAAATTTCGAGGTCTCGCCATGGATATAAAACTTGTTATAACTCAGCCATAAAATGTCCGATTTGCCTCAAACTTCACATATTCGATAAGAGTCCTGGCCTGAACACATCTGAAGGCCAATCTTATATTATAATCACAGCGCCACCTGTTGGCAACAGGAAATTACTTGTATCAAACTCCTCCTAGAGATTTAATGATGTCAACATTATATTTGGCCATTCTGATCTAGAGGCTTTAGAGATGTTAAATTGTGAAGATCTTGAGTTTTCGTTAAAGGGCGTGTCTGTGGCGTCATGACAAAGTTTGATTTTCGCCATGGACATAGAAGTTGTTATAACTCAGCCATAAAATGTCCGATCTGCCTCAAACTTCACAGGTTTGGTAAGAGTCCTGGCCTGAAGACACCTAAAGGCCAATATTCAGATATTATCATAGCGCCACCTGTTGGCAGCAGGATATATCATATATTTCACTAACTCAAACATACCAAGGTCAATCTGCACCAAACTTCATATTTTTGATGAAAGTGCTGGCCTGAACACATCTACATGCCAATAATCAGTTATAGGCATAGCGCCACCAGCTGGCAGCAGGAAATTTGGCACATTTAAGTGACTTTGACATATTTCTCCTATTTTTACTGTATTAAAAGCATACTACCCACCATTTGCTGTGTTCCTAAAGCCACCGGTCGGCGGTGAGCCCGTGTGCGAGGGCCCGTTCATCGCTGCTTGCAGCTTTAATTCTTCTTCTTCTTCTTCTTCTTCTTCTTCTCCAAAATGAAAAGTCTTTTTGAGGGCCTAAACATGCCCGAAAACTCACGAAACTTTGCACACGCATCAGACCTGGCGAAAATTTACATCTGATATGGTTTTCAAAAGAGGGTGTGGCAAAATGGCTCGATAGCGCCACCTATAAAATTTCAACTGAGTGCCCCTCGAGCTACGTTTCACGTACATGTACGAAACTCGGTACACATATGTAACACACCAATACCTACAAAAAAGTCTCCTGGTGCAACATCCGAAACCCAACAGGAAGTCCGTTATATTGAATTTCCTGTACGATTTTTGTGCAGTTTTTGCCATTTTCAGGCCTCATACTTTAACGAACTCCTCCTACAGTTTTTATCCGATCATCTTCAAATTTGCTGAGTGTCATCATAAGCCCTTTGCGATGTTAAATTGCGAAGCTTTAGAGTTTTCGTCGAAGGGCGTGTCCGTGGCAGTCGGACAAACTTTGATGTTTCGCCATGAAAAAGGAAGTTGCTATAACTCAGGCATACGATGTCCGATCTGCCTCAAACTTCACATGTTTGATGACAGTCCGGTCCTGAACACACGTCAGTGCCCATATTCAGTAATAGTCATAGCGCCACCTGCTGACAACAGGAAATGACATGTTTAACACTGTTACGGACTCCTAGAAACATATTGAAAAGCGTTAACAAGTCTTAAATAGGCTAGCAACATGCTACAAACATGCTAAAACATGCTAGCAACACTTAGCTAAGAGCTAAAGCATGCTATTAATACAAATACAAAAGGAAATTGCTGTAACTCATGTAAATAATGTTGAATCTGACCCAAACTTAATATTCAACATGCTACAAAAATAATAAAGCATGCTAGCAACACTTAGCTAATATGCTAAAGCATGCTAATAATACAATGAAACAGGAAGTTACTCTAACTCAGGCATACAATGTCCAATCAGCCCCAAACTTAACATGTTTGATAAGAATCCTGGCCTAAACACACACCCATGCCCGTATTCAGTTATAGTCATAGCGCCACCAGCTGGTAACAGGAAGCCACATGTTTAATACTGTTGTGGAGTCCTAGCAACATTTTAAAAAAATTCAACAACTGTTAAACAGGGTAGCAACATGCTAGAAACATGCTATAACATGTTAGCAACATTTAGCTAAGTGCTAAAGCATACTCTTAATGCAATGAAACAGGAAGTTACTGTAACTCAGGCATGCAATGTCCAATCAGCCCCAAACTTCACATGTTTGATAACAGTCCTGGCCTGAAGATATCTACATGCCAATATTCAGTTATAGTTATAGCGCCACCTACTGTCAACAGGAAGTGACATGTTTAACACTGTGACACACTATTAGCAACACACTAAAAAAGCCATTGAGTGCTAAACTAGTTTAAAACGTACTCAAACATGCTAGCAACACTTACTTAGTGCTAAAGCATGTTGTTAAAGACATAAAACAGGAAGTTACTGTAACTCAGACATTCAATGTCCAATCAGCCCCAAACTTCACGTTTGATAAGAGTCATGGCCTGAAGATATATACATGCCCATATTCAGTTATAGTCACAGCGCCACCTGCTGACAACAGGAAGTGACGTTTAATGGTGTTACGGACTCCTAGCAACATAATAAAAAGCGTCAGCAAGTTTTAAATAGGCTAGCATCATGCTAGAATCATGTTAAAACATGCTAGCAACACTTAGCTGAGAGCTAAAGCATGATATTAATACAAAGAAAAATAAGTGTAACTCATGCATACAATGTCCAATCTGACCCAAGCTTAATATGTTTGATAAGAGTCCTGGTCTGAACACAAGCCCATGCCCATATTCAGTTATAGTGATAGTGCCACCTGCTGGCAACAGGAAGTCACATGTTTAATACTGTTGTGGATGCCAAGCAACATTTTAAAAATATCAAGAAGTGTTAAATAGGGTAGCAAGATGCTAGAAACATGTTAGCAACATTTAGCTAACCCTAACCCATACTCTTAATGCAATGAAACAGGAAGTTACTGTAACTCAGGCATGCAATGTCCAATCAGCCCCAAACTTAATATGTTTGATAAGAGTCTTGGCCTGAATACATTTACATGCCAATATTCAGTTATAGTCATAGCGCCACCAGCTGGCAACAGCAAATTAGTTGTTTTACACTAACTTAAGCATGCAATGTACAATTTGCACCAAACTTGACATGTTTGCCAATAGTCCTGGCCTGAAGACATCTAAAAGCCAATATTTTGTAATAGCGCCACCTGTTGGCAGAAGGATATGTCATGACTTACACTCAAGCATGCCATGTTCAAGCTTCACCAAACTTCATATGTTTGATAAAAGCACTGGCCTGAACACATCTGCATGCCAATATTCAGTTATAGGCATAGCGCCACCAGCTGGCAGAAGGAAGATTGGCACATATCAATGACTTTGACATATTCCTCCTACATTTTCTGTGTTAATAGCATAGTGCCCACCTTTCGCCACCGATCGGCGGTGAGCCCGAGTGCGAGGGCCCTACCATCGCTGCTTGCAGCTTTAATATAATCTGTTTTTGTTCACAATGCAAATGAATGATGAATTCCTGTTTTGTATGTTTATCTTTGAAAATGTTAAGCGTGAAGACACAGTGCTTATGCCCGATTAGGTTTTGAAGACCAAAAACCAGTGTGAAGATGTGTTGCAGTAACATCATAGTTTGATCCCCTAAAGTTTTCTGTAATGTTATTCTGAAAATATTCAGTAAATGTGATGGAAATACCCAAAAAGGAACAAAAAATAGCATTCTAGGTGGGTCCCCCAAAGGTCTCGAAAACATTATGGACTGTATAGAGACTTAGAGGTAATGTCCTATAGTACTGGTCCACTAAACAGCCCAAGAATGTCTTGAATGCTCTCTGAAGGTCCACCAAAAAACCTCCCCCAACCCTTAAAAGAACTCAACATCGTGACCTTCTCAGAACGTTCTGGGAACATCAGATTTTCAAATAAAATATGGTCTCCTAAACGTTCTGAGAACGTTCTGAAAATTCCGCTAAGGTATCCCAAATAACATTCCTTCACCCTTTAAAAAGCTCAACATTGTAACCTTCTCAGAACGTTACCAGGTGACCACCTTGACACCAGCATTGACGTTTTGAGAACGTTCTGGGAACATAAGTTTTCCAAATAAAATATGGTCCCCTAAACGTTCTGAGAACGTCCTGAATGTTCTGTGAAGGTCCTCCAAGTAACGTCCCCCAACCCTTTAAAGAACTCAACATCATGACCTTCTCAGAACGTTCTCAGAACGTTACCAGGTGACGTCCTTGACACCAGCAATGACGTTTTGAGAACGTTCTGGGAACATCAGATTTCCAAATAAATATGGTCCCCTAAACGTTCCGAGAACGTCCTGAATGTTCTGTGAAGGTCCTCCAAGTAACGTCCCCCAACCCTTTAAAGAACTCAACATCATGACCTTCTCAGAACGTTCTGAAAACGTTACCAGGTGACGTCCTTGACACCAGCAATGACGTTTTGAGAACGTTCTGGGAACATCAGAGTTCCAAATAAAATATGGTCCCCTAAACGTTCCGAGAACGTCCTGAATGTTCTGTGAAGGTCCTCCAAGTAACGTCCCCCAACCCTTTAAAGAACTCAACATCGTGACCTTCTCAAAACGTTCTGGGGACGTTACTAGACAACGTCCTTGACACCAGTGGGGACGTTCTGAGGACGTTCTGGGAACGTAAAATTTCTAGCGGGGTAATGCTGGATAATGTCCATAAATATCCTAAATACAGAAGCCATTAAACAATCATCTGTATCCTGTCTCACTTCTTGCTGGAGTTCCGTAGTGGACTAGCACTCCCCCTATCCTAGAAACAGTTTCCTTTACACCTCTGCTACTTGCTGTACTTGAGGAATCATTCTCTATAGGCTGCCTTCCACACACATTTTATCAAGCGACAATCTCTGTTTTACCTAAAAAAGGGAAAGACCGTCTGAACTGTGGCTCATTTCGGCCTATATCTTTGCTTAATGTGGACTGTAAAATATTGGCAAAGGTTTTGGCCCGAAGACTGGAGAATGTCCTCCCCACTATCTTAGCCCCAGATCAGACTGTTTTTTTTTTAAAAAACGCTTTTCATTTTTTAATATACGCAGGTTATTTGATATCATTTACTCTCCTGACTCAAACAAACATTTACCAGAAATTGTAATATCTCTAGCCTTTGACAGAGCCTTTGACAGAGTGGAGTGGAGCTATCTTTTCTGCTGTCTAGAGAGATTTGGTGTGGGTCCAAATTTTTTGACCTGGGTAAAACTCTTATATGCTTCTCCCTTCTCTTCTGTTATCACAAACAATACTAGTTCACAGTATTTTCCATTGTTTAGGGGAACTAGACAGGGTTGCCCTCTGTCCCCCTTATTATTCGCAGTGGCAATTGAACCTCTGGCCATTTTGCTGAGGTCAACCTCAGATATCCAAGGCATATTTAGGGGGGACAGAGAGCACAAACTATCACTCTATGCAGATGACCTGCTTTTATTTATCACAGATCCTTACAATTCTCTCCCTCATGTAATGACTGCACTAGAGCGTTTCAGTCATATTTCTGGTTACAAACTCAACCTCTCTAACAGTGAATTATTTCCCATAAATCATGCTGCACAAAATACTTATTTTTCCCCCTACCCATTTGCAGTAGCCCTTGATAAATTTACACATTTAGGCGTGGTTGTCTCAAGAAATATTTCTGAGCTGTTTAAGCTCAACTTTACTCCCCTCCTAGAACAAACTAGGATATTACTTGAAAAATGGTCTAAGCTCCCCAACTCTCTGATTGGCAGGATAAATTTAATTAAAATGATTGTGCTCCCTACATTTTTATATTTCTTCCAAACAATACCTATTTATATCAAGAAATCATTTTTTGCTCATTTAAATAAAATATTCTCCTCTTATCTTTGGAATAAAAAACCTCCCAGAATACGTCTACATTTTTTGCAAAACCCTAAAGAACAAGGTGGGATGGCCCTCCCAAATTTTCAATTTTATTATTGGGCTTTTAATTTAAGAGCTTTGACTTATTGGCAAGGCTCACATTACACAATACATGTACCAGATTGGGTCCAAATGGAATCCTCAGCCTGCCTTCCTTCCTCACTCTCAGCTCTGCTATTTTCACCCTTACCGATGGGTCTAGACTCCCATACGTTGCACCCAATGGTATGGAACTCCATCCATCTGGGCCCAAATTCGCAGGCATTTCGGATGGCAAAGAGTTTCAATTTTTATGCTCCAGTTGCCAGAAATCATCGTTTTTCTCAGCCTCTGAATGACCAGACATTCGTGCTATGGCAAGGAAAAGGTATTTTAACATTTAAAGGAACACTCCACTTTTTTGGAAATAGGCTCATTCTCCAACTCCCCCCGAGTTAATAAGTTGATTTTTACCGTTTTGAAATCCATTCAGCCGTTCTCCTGTTCTGGCGACATCACTTTTAGCATAGCTTAGCATAAATCATTGAATCCTATTAGACCAGTAGCATCGCATTCAAAAATGACCAATGAGTTTCGATATTTTTCCTATTTAAAACTTGCCTCTTCTGTAGTTATATCGCGTACTAAGACCAGCGGACATGTAAAGCTGCGGTTTTCTAGGCCGATAAGATTAGGAACTACACTCCCATTTCGGCGTAATAGTCAAGGAAGTTTGCTGCCGTAACATGACCGAAGCAGGCGCATCAATATCACAAAGCGCCTGAAATTAGATCCCAGCTAGGTAACTTCCAATGTGACCGGTGCTAAGTTTGTGTAATTCCGGTTGTTGCAGCTGTCAGAGTTGCAGCTGGTAAATTGTTAGTGGCTGGATTTACCTGTGTGTGATTAACTATGGTTATGTGCATTGTAAGGGGCTGTGATAGTAAGTCGAAGACGTACTCTACTACCATGTTTCATAGAATTCCCACGAAAAAAAAGCAATTCTGACTAATGAATCAATGGCTGGCTGCTCTGAACATGGATCTCAAAACACTGTTAGCAACGATCAAGAAATGGCGTGTTTGCTCCGAGGATTTTGAACCAGATGACTATTTGGATAGTTTTACCGGTACTACAGCACGGCGTCTAAAGGACACGGCCATCCCAACAATCTTCAAACTAACGTTACAGACAGAACAACGAGGAGCATCGCCCATGGCTGTAAGTGTAACATGATGTTGTTGGCTAACGTTACCTGTGAAATGCAACCCCTGACGACTAGGTTTGGGCAAACAGTTGGCCTAGTATTTGCTATGACCAAATTCCATGTATGATTGCAAAAGAAAGTTATTGCGAACAGTCGGTGGTGTTTAAAGTAAGTTTTGAGTAAAAGTGTTCATCATGAATATAAGCCTAAAATGCAAACTGACAGTATGCATTTAAAATCTTTATATTATTTATTGTAGTGGTTGCAGGAATAACTTACTCTTGCGACAGCTGGCCATTATGTCCACTCGGCGTGTGACGTTTTTTCTAGTTTATTTGATCAAACCGGAAAAAAAAGTCTACTACTGCAGGATGCACCATTGCATCCAAGTCCTCGGATGTTGCGACATGCAACTTCCTCATCAGGTAGATCCACCGTTGCCATCGATGGCAATACCTGGTCCCACTCGCGACAACACAGGCACTCACTTTCAGTCGGCGTTGTTTGGCAAGCCCCACCAGCTCGAATCTGCTCTCCTCATCCCTTCTGTCCCAGGCAGTTCAGACACACTTTCTTGTCTTTCGCGTTCCAAAACCTTAGCTTCGGTGAATTCTGGTTCAAATTGATACGGGTCAGGATCTGCACCAAAGTAAATATCTTCTAAATCGTCTCTCAAAAATGTCTCCATGGCGAGGAACGCTGCCTGTGCTTCATGCACGTTGGATATGTTGACGGAAGTAAACATTTGCACATGTGCTGTGTGATATTACTGCGCCTGCTTCGTTCATATTACGGCAGCAAACTTCCTTGACTATTACGCCGGAATGGGAGTGTAGTTCCTAATCTTATCGGCCTAGAAAACCGCAGCTTTACATTTCCGCTGGTCTTAGTACACGATATAACTACAGAAGAGTCAAGTTTTAAATCGGACAAATATCGAAACTCATTGGTCATTTTTGAACGCTATGCTACTGGTCTAATAGGATTCAATGATTTATGCTAAGCTATGCTAAAAGTGATGTCGCCAGAACAGGAGAACGGCTGAATGGATTTCAAAACGGTAAAAATCAACTTATTAACTCGGGGGGAGTTGGAGAATGAGCCTATTTCCAAAAAAAGTGGAGTGTTCCTTTAAGGATCTTTTTGCTGATGGTTGCTTCTTGTCTTTTGCCCAATTACAGTCGCAATTTAAAATACCTAAAGCTTTTTCTTTTTCAGATATCTACAGGTGTGGGATTTCATACGCAAGAATATTTCTTCTTTTCCTTTCCTCCCTGAACAAAATCCTATTGATCAACTTTTTCCTGATAACCCAGAACAAAGAGGAACTATCTCTGACTTATATACAAAACTTCTATCTATACCATCCACTTCTGTATCCGCACAAAGAGATTCCTGGCAACTGGAACTTAATATCTGCCTGACAGACGAGATATGGAATGAGGCTATATATAGAATTCATGGATCTTCTATCTGTGCTAGACACAGCCTTATTCAATTTAAAGTGGTACATAGACTTCATCTTTCTAAGGCCAAGCTGGCAAAGATGTATCCTTCTGTTGACCCCACCTGTACAAGATGTAAGCAATCCCCTGCTACATTAGCCCATATGTTTTGGTTATGTCCTAGTCTATCTGGTTTTTGGTCACATATTTTTCTTTATTATTCTAGAATATTTTGTAAAGATATTTGTGCAAATCCTTTGACTGCTATCTTTGGTATTGTATATGGAAATAACACTTTGTCAAAAAGTGAACTGGATTGCATCGCCTTTACTCCTCTTTTGGCAAGGCGCTTGATTTTAATTAATTGGAAACAGTCATTTCCCCCTGCTTTTAAACAGTGGGCCAAAGCTGTGTTACAATTCCTGAGTTTGGAAAAAATAAGACTTAACTTAAGGGGCTCCAGATCAAAGTTCACTGTCTTATGGCGTCCTTTCATAAATTACCTTCAAAACCAAATATAACTACGAATGGACAAACTGATGTTGATGTTGTTAAGTTTTTCTTGTGATTGACTGATGCTATTTTCTATTTCACCTTTTTATTTTTTATCTATTTTATTTATTTTTTTCCTTTGTATAAATGTACACAATATAAAAACACAAAGTCTGTATGCATGCTGTTGTTAGCTATGCTGATATGTGAATGTATGGTATCATTTCAATATAATTTCAATAAAAAAAATAAATAAAAAAAATTCTCTATAAAAAGCGGGTAATCCCTCGGTCATCCAAAATTTAGTTTTCATCCATAAAATTCCATTCCCCATGTTAAGATTTCCACATTTGTTTAGAAGGTATTTCATAGTTTTTTTCCACTCTGCTTTGTTGTCTTGTTGCAGGTATTTCTTAACCATTTTTACTCTTAAAGCATTCTTTCTTTGTTCCACATCCATTAGTCCTAACCCCCCCCCTTCTCTATCGCCCCTAAAATTGTGTTATATGCTATTCTTGCTGGTTTCCCCTCCCATAAAAAGTCAAGAATACATTTTTTCAACCTCTTTTCTGTCCATAAAGGCATCTCAGTTACATATAAAACATACCAAAGCTTAGAAACCATTAAAACATTCAATATTAAAACCTTCCCCTTCAAGTTTAGTGCTCTTAATTTCCAAAAATTTAGCCTTTCTTTCTATATCTATTATTAACTTGTCCCACATTTTATCTCCTACTGTCCTTCTGTCTTTCCCCATTAAAATTCCTAAAACCTTCATTTCCTCTACTTCTTTAAAATGAAAGCTTTCCGTTAAAACTGTTGCAGCTCCAAACCTCATATATACAGTCTTGTCTTCATTTATTTTACTCCCTGATCCTTTACAATAATTTTGTACAACCTTCATTATTACTTTAACACTCTCTTTCCCTTTTACTATTAGTGTGGTGTCGTCCGCATATTGAAAAACTTTCCCATTTGGTTTACTCTCTTCAATCTCAATTCCTTTTATTTTCTCCTCTTCGTTTACAGTTAAGCCAAGTGGCTCTGACACTAATGAATATAACAAAGCGGAGAGTGGACATCCCTGCCTTATTGATCTCGTTATTTTAAAACAATCTGTTAAAAATCCGTTACATTTTATTTTTGTTAAAGCCCCCTTATATAAAATCTGTATCCACTTCCTAAAAACTCCCCCAAAAGCAAAACTTTTAAGCACTTCAGATAAATACTCATGTTCGACCCTGTCGAAAGCTTTTTCAAAATCTAAGCTGATTAGATATCCCTCTTCTTTTTTTTCCTCCATATATTCTATTATATCCCTTATACTCATTGTAATATCAGCTATGTCCCTTCCTTTAATCACATATGCTTGAGTCGTTTGAATTATTTTTGGCATCACTTCTTTTAGTCTGTTTGCTAATATTTTGGCTAAACTTTTGAGGTCAGTGTTTAACATAGTAATTGGCCTGTAGTTTTTCAAATCCATCCTCTCTCCTTTTTTTTGTATATTAATTTCATCAACCCCATTCCCATTCTTTCATTCAACTCTTCCTTTTGAAAAATTTCTTTAAAAATTTCCATTAAAATTGGTATTCAAACCTCTTTAAAACGTATGTAAAATTCACTACTTAGGCCATCTATTCCGGGGCTTTTCCTCTTATTCAAACCACTTATTGCTCTTCTAATTTCTTCCTCTCTAATTTCTTGGTCACATTCTCTTTTATCTTCCTCATCTATTTTTGTTCTTATCTGTTTCAGTAAATTCTCCATTTCCAGCTTTTCTACATCCCTTGTCCTAAAAAGCCCCTCATAGTAAGTCTTTATTTCTTTTAAGATTCCTTCATTTTCCTCTATAATATCACCTTTTCCCCCTCTTATCATCTTGATTGTTTCAGCTTTCCCCCTCTTTTTCTCCAAATCAAATAAGAAATTTTTTTTTTTCAGTTTTCCCTCCATCTCCTTAATCTTTTGTATATCTTTTCCCCTCTTATTCAGTTCTTTTTCTAAACCTTCCTTTATTGTTTTTTTCTTGGTGTCTTTTACACTTTTGCATTATCCAACAATACTTTGAGTTTTTCTTAATTCAAAATTTTACATTTTCCCACCATAGTCTTTTGTCTTCATTGTACATTGGATTTTGTTTTTCTTTTTCTATAATTTATTTTATCTTCATAACATAATCTTAATTTTTTAGGATTTCAGTATTTAAAATCCACACCCCCGGGCCTTTTTGTATTTTCTCCAAATTCAGTTTAAAAAAACAAAAACTTATGATCACTTAACGTTGTGTCTTCATACTTCATTTTCTCTATATAGTTCTCCATATTTCTTGTACATAAAATGTAGTCTATTCTAGTTTGACATATAAAATTCCCTACTAATTGCCTTCTTGAAAACTCTGTCTGATTTAAAGACCATTCCTTCAGCAATGTCTTGTTTACTAAAAACTGTATTATAATCGCCTAACATAATCATTTCCTTGTAGTTTTTTAAAAACTCTCGTAAAGCATAAAAAAAGTTTTTCTTTTCTTTCTCTTCTGTTGGTGCATGTACATTCACTAGAGCTATATCTCTTCCTTCATATTTTGTCTCCGCTATAATACATTTCCCGATTTTGTCTTTATACACAACTTTACTCATTTTAAAAGCATTCTTCTTCATTAAGAAAGCCACACCTCTCCAAATCCAAACATTTCCTTTATTGTAATAAAAATCTCCCTCCCATTCCTTTTTATACACATCCATTACATCATCTTTCCAGTTTGTTTCTTGCAATATAATGACATTTTCTCTTTTACATTTTTCTTTTACATTTTGAAATTTTCTTAAATCCAGTAGACCCCTCGCATTAAAAGTCACACAACTTAAAACCATTAAAAAGAAGAATAAATATTTAAAACCATTTGTCCTTTTTTCATAACTTTTTTTCTAGAAATTTTCAGCTTTGGTGTTACTCCATTTCACTGTCCATTTCCTTGCTTTGTTCCTTTTGATCATCCTTTTCCACCGAGTCCAAAAGACTTTTGAAGCTAGGCGTAATATCCTTTGTTGTCCACATTAAAACCTCTACTTGCCCCGTTTGTTGATTGTCAGTTTCTCTTCCCGTTTTTCCTTTTGTTATCTCTGTGTCATTTATTTCCTCCTCCGTTGCAAATTGTTGCGCTCGTGCTGCAGCTTGCTCCTCCCCATTGCTTCTTTCTTCGCTGTTTCCTTCATGCATTTGTCAACTCACCTGGACATCATCTCCTACTTCCTCTTCCTCTTCCTCCATCCAACATTCGCATTTATTCAGATATTTACGGCACTCCGGGCACTTAACGGCATTGCAGTAACGCGCAAAATGTCCCCTACTCACACTTGAAGCACTTAAAATCTGGGCAATCTTTGACCAGGTGGTCTGGGCTCATGCACAGCCTACAGGTCTTCACCTGGTGGCTGTGCATCACCCTGAAGTACTGCGGCCCTTCAGCTGTCTCCAGCCTTGTGCTGTACGGGAGAGAGACGACCTCCCTTGGGAATTTCGCCTTAATATAACGCGTACCGTCTTCAATCTCTGTGCCCGGATACAGCCTTCTCTTAATTTTAGAGATAACTCCCAAGCCTTCCAATTTATCTAAAAGATTTTGATCATCCAGGTAAGCAGGCAAATGCATGAAGGAAACTACATAGTCTCTGTTTTGCAGCTTTTTAATTTCACAATTAAGTCCTTTTATTTCCAGTCCGTCGATCAGTTTGTCACAAGTTTCCTACTTTTCTAGTGTTAGTTCATATTCCTTTCCTTGTCTAGGCCTTAGAGCTAGGATTTTCCCATTTCCGCATTTGTCCGTCACCGCTGTAATAATATCCATAACTCTCACCTCATTTACTTTTTCTACATTCAGAATCACAGTTGCTTCCTTCAAATACTTCTTTTTGCTCCTTTCTTGTTGTCTCGCTCGTTGTCGATTTATCAGTTCCTCTTCGTTTGCCATGCTTGTTTCTCCCGCCAGTCCAGTGTTTTTTGCCATTCGCGTTCCTCCATCCAGTCCAAGGTCGTTTTCCATTCGTGTTTCTCCCGCCAGTCCAGTGTCATTTTCCATTTGTGTTTCTCCCGCCAGTCCAGTGTCGTTTTCCAATAAGCCATCCACGATGTAAAAAAAAAAAAAAAAAAGCAAAAAAAAGGGGGAAACCACCCTCCAGACAGCACGCGTGATGCTGTTGGGTGGTTTAAAGCTCAAAAAAACAAAAGAAACAAAAAAGATCCAAAAACACACAAAACAAAAAACAAACAAAGTGGGAGAGCCTTCCTCTCCCAACTGCAGCCAGACACTTCCTGTTTGCTCTCAGGGTGGTATGGCCATAAGCGAGGGCTGCTCCAAAAAGTGGGCTATTTAAAGATCAGCCTCCGTAAAAGCTAGCGTAGTAAATAAATAGTGAAGAAAAGACAAAAGCTTATAGCATCTGGTATTCCCAGGCGGTCTCCCATCCAAGTGTAACAATCGGCCTTATCAGCCGAGTTACAAGACTAAAATGGGGTCAGATTTAACTGTGAGAGATGACTAGTGGTTAAAAGAATGAGACATAAAAGAAGATTGGTTTAAATAGATTTGGTGTATTTACAAGGTTCACATAAAAGACTTTAAAACAACAGGATAAAACTAGGTAAACTCTGTTAAAAGAATACAGTTCATTGGCTGCAGGGTGATATTGCCACAGCCATATCACCCTGCAGCCCAAGATCGGTTGCTCACTGAAGCTAAGCAGGGCTGAGACTGGTCAGTACCTGGATGGAAGACCTCCTGGGAAAACTAGGTTGCTGTTGGAAGAGGTGTTAGTGAGGCCAGCAGGGGGTGCTCACCCTGTGGTCTATTTGGGTCCTAATGCCCCAGTATAGTGATGGGGACACTATACTGTAAGAAGCACCGTCCTTTGGATGAGACGTTAAACTGAGGTCCTGACTCTCTGTGGTCACAAAAATCCCATGACACTTCTCGTAAAGAGTAGGGGTGTAACCCTGGTGTCCTGGCCAAATTCCCTCCACTGGCCCTAGTCAATCTTGGCCTCCTAATAATCCCCTGCCATTAAATTGGCTATATCACTCTCTCCTCTCCACCTGTAGCTGGTGTGTGGTGAGCGCACCAGCGCCGTTGTACTGTGGCTGCCGACGCATCATTCAAGTGGATGCTGCACACTGGTGGTGGTTGAGGAGAGATCCCCCATATCATTGTAAAGCGCTTTGGGTGTATGGAAATACACAATGAAAGTGCTATACAAATGCATCATTCATTCATTCATTTGTCCATACCCTAAAAACAGTCCAAGAATCCCAATGTGAGTGTCCACCAGTGTATGTACAATCCACAGAAAGTGTAATCCAAATTTTGCAGGTGGTGAATGGAAAGGTGAGCTCTAAAATTAGCAACTCCTCAATCCAACAGTTTGGTGAATTTTCTTTTGTTTGTCATGCTGCTCTCTTATACAGTTGTACTTCCTGCTTCCTGTCATGTGTCTAGTCACATGAAAGGCCAACCATCCATTAACCCATAAGGACCCACTGTGACGTGGGTGTCACAAACAATTGTGATTATCTGGAAAGGTCTTTTTAAAGCATTATCCCTCATTTTCAACTCAGGAAATCCCAAAGTGACACATAAGTAACATCCAGGTTCAGTCACATGAAAATGTGTGCATTTTTTGTTGTCATGGCAACATTTCCAAAATGGTGGACTGTATGGTGAGCACATGTTGCAGTGTCAGCAATTTTTAAAGATGCTTGTTTTTGTTACTAAAGGTATGTTTCAACCCATTCAACTATTCTAATGTTTTAATAACACATCCTAGATTACACTTACCCTGATTTTAATACATTTCTTGAACAAACTGATATAAAACAAGTTACGAAGATATCGTGGTGACATATGTCACATCGTGCTGTTTGCCTTAAAACAATAGATGGAATTTTGATGTGACATATTTGTCACATTAAGAAAAATGCTAATGAACTGCTCAATTAATTTAGCTGATAAATTTTTTGTGTTATATATTTTCTGCTGCTCATTTCAAAGAATATATTAACAAAAAGAAAATTTTAAATAATGTCACATTAAAAAATTGTTAATGAAATGTATTTTGAAACTTTTTATAGTTACAGTTTTATTGCACAATATACAAATTATTGCAATGTTATGTGCATGTTTAACATGTTGACCTCCAGTGTGAGGTAGTTATTTATTTTTATTTAGTTCAAGTTATGAAAAAAAAACCATGAACAATCATATACCAAAAAAGGTAGAATTTTGATGTTTCGAGAGAGTTGTTGTAAAATATAATGGTCACAGTTAAGTGGCTTTGAAATATGTTATGGAAAAGCAAATAAAAAGAAATAAAAAATGTTATGTAGCAAGTAAAACTGACAAAATGTACTTTTTTCAATTCTGAAATAAATGCCCAATGTGACGTATGTGTAACATGAAAAATTTATTATAAACGCCCAATGTGACATATATGTAACATTACAGATCTTTCACAAAGAAGGGTTGCATTTCAAAAACAACGGCAGAAACCTGTGTATGAATCCGTGTATATTATAACCCAACTTAACCCTTTTACAAACGTTACAAAATTCTTCTCCATTTTGACCTTCAACAGGCTGCAACCTAAATTGTTCATCCTCCATCCACGTTTTCTGGAATTTGCACTTTCCCATTTTTGTGCTTTATTTCTTTCCCCTCCACATCACAGTCGGCCGCTCTTAAAAAGTCTGTGTCACAAAATTTTGGACCAGCCAGAAGCAATTACCAAACTTGTTCCGTGTTTATCTTACTTTGCGACAGTGAATCAAAGTTATTAACTATACAGGCTATATTTAAGATAAATTGGTAATATTTGTTTCTTCAACACTATCTAAAGTTTTAATGCCCGTATAAAACAATTTAATGCTTTTTTAATGCCATTTAAGACCTTAATTTTCGCAAAATCAATTTAATGCTTTTTAATGCCCCGCGGAAACCCTGCTAAACACGACTATATACGTCAAAAAACCCGCAAACTTAGATGTTTCTTACAGAATTTGCGCAGAATGTCCTCAATCCAAACTCTAGAGAATGCTATACAACCAAGCAACTTTATGAAAGTCATTGAGGCAGTAAAAGAGACAGCAGGATTTGACAAAGATAAAAACTGTTACAAAATTCCAAGTCTTACTTTGAAAATTTCCCTGTTAAAAGTGAGTGACATTATATGTTGGCATGCTCTCATGGCTGGAGACGAAGACCTCATCAAATCATCAGAGGCATTCCAGAAACTTTATCAGGCAAAATGGTCACACTGTGCTCTGAGTACCATCAGTGGCTTAAAGAACAACAAACCCGATAATCTACCACTCAATGAAGATATCCAAAAGCTTCACAAGCATCTGGACAAAACTGCAGAATTGACCACTGCAGCACTGAAGGAGGAGGCAACAGTACAAAACTATTCCAACCTAGCACATGCAACACTGACCATGATAGTCCTCTTCAACAGAAGATGTATTGTAGAGGTGTCAAAGATGAAACTGAGTAATGTTCTTCAATGAAATCATGCAAACACTGAGGGAATGGGGCTGTCAGAATACGAACAGAAGCTCTGCAACCACTTTGAGCGCACTGAACTTAAAGGGAAAAGGGGGAGAAAGGTAGCAGTGCTACTAACTCCTGAAATGTCTACTGTTCTTAATCTAATGATTGCGAAGAGAAAGGAATATGGTGTACCAGATGACAATGCATACTCATTCGCTGTACCACACTGCCTGACGCACTACAGAGGACATCAATGTTTCAAACGACTTGCAGTGTTTGCCTTTACAGAGACACAGTCACTTCTTTTCTTGTCCTGCACAGGAATGCCACAGTAAGCAGCATAGGTGACAAAAAGCCCCAGATGAGTGGAGTGAGTCCAGAGGAGTGGACAACATGGATAAGGCATTAATTTATTTATTGCATTTTCTATTTTTACTGAAATGTGAATAATGGTTATAAAGTGAGTGGCACATTTAGCAGACAGCAGAAGAAATAAATGTGTGTTTTTGTCTGTGTTTGTAATATTGCAGATGGTAGCCACTTACAAAGGCAAACAAAAGACATCTCATTGTGTGCCACTTTATTTCAGTCTGTGTTCTGCGTTGTTTCTGATTTTGAGTGCATGAATTTTGAATATTGTGCATTTTATTTTCTAAGTGGGTTCTCCAGAAACCCAAGAGACCACAAGTGTGACTTTTTTTTTTTTTTACACCAAAATAAAATCATGCTTTCATTAAAAAAACAAATTATTTGTAGATCTAGAAAGTGTTGACAATTTTACATGACAAAGAGAACTTTTTTTTTTTAAGCAAAAGTCATTTGGGGTGAAAAAAAAAAAAAAATACCCCAAGGGTTAAACATCACTTGTATTTAGTATACTTTCACAATTGCACTAAAGTAGTACTAAAGTAAAAGTTGTAAATATGGTGCGTCTTTTTATTTTACACCTTTAACCCTATGATTATTCAGGAAGGGAAAGGATAGTCAAATCTAGCCTAAACCAAAAGGTACTCACCTGCCCGCAGGTTGCAGTCCTTCAGAAATGATGTAGAAGACCCTCCTTGTGGTTGTTCTAGCTTGAGGTTTATATTATAAGTAAAATCTAACGAGAGGCACTAGTAACAATAAAACTATTATTCTTTGGTTACAATACAAAGCAGTTAAATGCAAAAATAAAATCAGCTTAGCTATTCATTATATAATCAAACTTTTCAACAGCAATATTGGAGATGCTGTAAAGCGTCCCTTGTGAGGGTATCAGGTCTCCTCTACGCTTAATGCAGTCTCTGCAACTCATTCTTAACGAGACAGTGGTCTTTCCTTTGTCTCTTACATTGCTGTCTGCATCTGGCACTCTTCTGTTTCCTCTTCAAGGTCTTCACCTGCTTCAACTCTGCTTGGGGTAGCAACATGCTCTCTTCACCCCTGTGTACCCTCTTGTTAACCTTTGTGGTTGATTACATAGTAATAACTCAACAGCATGTCTTTACACAATTGTTTCTTACTCATCCTAACAAAGCAAACTTTGCAATTGCAAGCATTCTTATCTCAAAGCATCTGGCATCACCTTAAAATAAGCAGATAACATAAATTTGAAACAGGTAAAGAGCAGTATTATTATCCAAATCCAAAACAAAGTATACTTTTAACTAGTGTTCTTATAGTGTATCAGTTTTACAATTTTATTTAGCACAAATAAATGTACTTCCTTGTATTGTATTTAATTTTTTTTTGTGCACTCAAGTACGCTTTGATTTTACCTCAACATCATCAAAAACCTCCAAATCAGTTCAATCAAAGGGTACCAAAGTGGGATCCAATTTTTTTCCACAAACTTCTGTATGGCTCACTTTCACCCAATTTAACCAATTCCCAGACATCCCTACTCAAAGACATCCAAAAAAAAAAAAGCCATCCCAATCGCCCAGAAACCCGCCAACCTATAAACATAATAATTAAACCAAATGCTTCTCCACCCTCCGTAAAGGCTCCCAGTCCATCTACACCACCCGTACCCTAGAAGCCATGTTTATCCTGCCCTTCTTTGGTTTCCTTAGATGCTCTGAACTCGCTAAACAAATCTAACTTTGACCCAAACATCCACTCAACCAATTCTGATCCAATAGTGCTAGACACTGAAGCCATCTCCTACCTCATAAAGCAAAGCAAATCAGACCAATGAAAGAAAGGCCACTTCATCTGTATTTTTAGCCTACAATCGCACATTCAACCATTTCAAACCCTCCTTGCCTTCCTTCAGCACAGGAAATCCCAATCCAAAAAGCCATCTGATCCCCTTTGTACAGACGACCTTAACCGCCCAACTTCACGATTCTGGTTTCAAAAGCATCATAAGTCTGTTCTGCTCCTATCCGGCACCCCAGCCAATAATTTCTCCAGCCATTCATTTCGAATAGGTGCAGGAACAACAGCAGCATCAACATCAAACCAAACACCCGGTCGCTGGTTTTAAGAGTTGCATCCGATCAGACCATTCCCAAATCAAGGAAACCCACCAAACCCTAATCAGTTAATCAATCCATCCCTAGAACCCCCACATCACCCTCCCTTGACCCCATTTCAACTACCTCATCCCACATCCCCCCTCAGTTCATGCCCATAACCCTCTCCTTTCCCCACCGCCGCAATAGTTTTTCGCTTCCGCGGTTGCCTTTTATAGTTCCCCACTGCCGCAGCAGTCTCAGCTCTCGCAGGAGCCTCATTCATAATTCCCAACTGCCACAACAGTTCTGCTCCCGCAGGAGCCTTCTTCTATATTCTATCACAGGAGTGCCTACATGAGCTCCTCCTGTATTTTTGTACATGGCCACTATTACAACCAACGTCCAGCATCCCTTCAGCTTAAGCTAGGCAATTTTTTGGGGTCATCTGGCTGCTGTCTTGCGATTATTAGGCTTTTGAGGGAGCGTTTATAGGGTTCGGGTCAAATGTCGTGCTCAGACCCCTCCCCCTGGGCAAGGGAAGTGCCCCGGGCTCAGGAATTAATACCGAACTCTGAGCCCTCTCCCAGACAGCACGCCAGATATGCCTAAACTTTCGCTCAGTTTATTATTTGTAAGAGTGAACCCATGAAGTGATGTTTCATTAACAACTTCTGGGAGGAACTTGCACGAATAATTAACATGCAAAATTCATCATCAGTAATCACACTCCCTTATCCAATCAGCATGAGAAAGAATACCTATAAATAATCAAAGCAGCCCTTCCTTCTTCCTCTCAAGTTTTTCAGCACCCTTCCACCACCCCATCTCCTCACCTTTAGTCCAGGGGGGAGAGGGGGGGTTCAGGTTAAATGCAGAGCTCGGAGCCCTCTCCCGGACAACACGCCAGATACTTTTGCTCAGTTTATTATCTGTAAGAGTGAACTTGAAAGAAAGACTAAATTAAAAGACTATTGAAATTAAAACAGAACATTTGAGTGTGTGCGACGAACAACCGTATAAGTCCAAAAAAACGAAAAATGAGATAACCATGTGGCATTAATTGTATGTGTGAACTTTGTATACAGAAACAGTTTGGGGATATTTTCGCGCGACCAAGAGCCCGCATTTTAAACGTTAAAATAGCATCACGCGGAAAAACCGTTTATGTCCACAAAGAAGAATGGAGATGCCGCTTGCTGTCATGTCCGCTTCGGACATTAAAAGGCAAACCTTGGCAAAAAAAAAAGAGAGCCGACATGACCAAATGGAAGGACAGAGTAAGGAAGGCTTTGAGGGATGCTGGAAAACCATATTTGACTCGAAGAGGAGAACAAAAACCAGGGAAAAATCCACCAAAAGACGTGAGTGGAAGAACCGTATATGTGATGTGATCTCTCTCTCTCTCTGAACGCGCTGAGGAGCGCTAAACACCGCATAAACAGTTAACCTATCAAAATAAACCACATACTATATATAATAAAGCTGTATTCATTAATATTTCCCGCCAGTCCTGTGTAAAGTACGGCAAGCAGAGTTTATTTTTTTATATATTTATTTATATCGTGAGATGGCGGAGCGCGAGAACAGCTTGAAGTTGTATATACACAGGTGCGCTGCGCCAGCTTTTCTAAAAAAAACGACAAGGTGCACTATTGGAGCTATCTAAACATACATTGTATAATATTTAGCTATGATGTATGTCTGCATTGTATTTATTTATTTATTTATATATTGTTTTTTGTTAATAATTCGTTGTTATTGTCTGTACTGTAAGGAGGTCTATTGTACATTGTTCATACTGTATTTTCTGTTTTTAAATAATAATAATAACAATAAGCTTGAAATAAATGCTTAATATTAACCTGAAGTTTCTGTTACTGTATTAAAACTAAGATAAAGGAATCAGATCTTTAGTGGTTTAAAGTGATATGATGAACTGGAGTTATTGTTATTCCACACTAACTGGACATATACCGTTCTTCCACATTTCAGAAATATAAATCACAATAACTTTTGATTTTTAATACTGACACTGAAAAATAGTATCTCCTTAGAATTGAGAAGCTTTTGTTGTCTATTTTCAAGTAAAATAAAAAATATATAATATAATGTTCACAATCCAAATGAAAAAATCTTATTACTCAAAATTTAAAAATATGGACTTGTATGGTTCTTCGTCTCAAGGCCTCATTTGTTGATTTAGTTTCTTTAATTTTTTGCACTAAACTCACTAGGTGAGTTTAAGTTGTTACAATTCCCCACAGAGCATGGAATTCACACTATTTGGAATGGGAGATTTTTTGTGAATACATGTATGAACATAATAAACTCACAGACAGCCACTGTTTCCAAACAAAGTGTATTATACAAGTAATAATTACAAAGTGTCAGAGCACGCTGAAGCAGTGCAATACAACGGTGTGTGTGTGTGTGCGTATATAGTCTCTCAGCGTCCCAACTGTACACAAGAGTTCAGATCGGTCTCACCAGTAGTCTTTTATCTTCAGAGAGCGCAAATCCAAAAAGCGCTGGCTGTTTAAATGTCCTTGAAGGTAAGTATCCCAAAACAAAAAAGTATACTCTTCACAAGTAGACTCAGTCCAAGGGGGAGAAAAAAACAACCAACAAAAGAAGTAATCCACAGGATCAATCAGCAGGTACTGTTTCTAAACTTTTTGAGCGATGCCTCTCCTGAACGCCAGTTCCATATATATAAATAAATGCGAAACTACTCCCGCCTAGATGACGCAATGTCACGTGACGACGGAGTGCTAGCAGAATCTCGCGATATTAAAGTTCTGGGTCAAACAAGCAATCCTATAAATAAAAGCAATTAAAAAAAAAGCAAGCAATCCTATAAATAAACTTCCCCTTATACGCAACAAAGTAAACTGCAAGAACAATTGGTTAGTAATAGATGCAATTAATAAGTAGAATTCCTCCTGTAGAAATGATCATACAGCATATTTATGGCTTGTCCTCTACGACAATTCTATAAGACAATTCCTAATACAATCCTCTAGGAATGTTTCCAAAATATGAATATTACAGCCTGCCACAAAGCTGCCAATGTTGGTGGTAGAAGTGAGCATGTAACTGATGTGCACAAATTAAATCTTCTAGTGAGATCGCTCTTCAATAAATGATATACAAATGTGAAGCTCTTACATTGTAGACAGAGCAAACACTCTGTCCATATTCCATATAATTCCTCGACATTTATGCATTAAGCTCAGTCCAACACAATATACAGCGGGAAAATAAGTAATTGACACATCAGCATTTTTATCAGTAAGGGTATTTCTAAGTGGGCTATTGACAACATTTCCACCAGCTGTAGCCATCAAGCCAAATATTAAATTCATACAAAGAAATCAGAACATTTAACTATACAAGTTGAGTCATAATAGATAAAGTGAAATGACACAGGGAATAAGTATTGAACACATGAAGATAACAAGGTGCAAAATGACAAATGAAATCTGTCAGTATTGAGAGAGAAAGCCTGCCCCTATCAGTACTAATTGATTTCAGTTGCTTAGGTCCTAATTGATGGCCTATAAAGGGCTTCTCATTACCCAGAAGGCACACAGGAAAGACTTCATAATGGGTAAAAGCAAAAACTCTCTCAAGATCTTTGTAATCTTATCGTTGACAAGCATTTTGATGGGAATGGTTATAGGTGCATTTCCAGAATGCTGAATGTTCTTGGGAGCACTGTGGGGGCCATTATCCAGAAATGGAAAGAGCATCAGTTTACCATAAACCGGCCACGATCAGGTGCTCCATGTAAGATCCCTGTCCGAGGAGTTTGTGGATTATTGGGAGACTATAGTATGGTCAGATGAAAGCAAAATTTAACTTTTTGGCAGTCATTCTACACACTATGTTTGGAGAAGACATGGCACTGCCCGCTACCCCGAGAACACCATACCAACAGTTAAGTTTGGGGATGGAAGCATCATAGTTTGGGGCTGTATTTCAGCAAGGGGTACTGGCAGACTTCATATTATTAAAGGCAGGATGAATGGAGAAATGTACCGGGACATTCTGGATAAAAATCTGCTGCCATTTATTAGAAAGCTGAAAATGAAAAGAGGGTGGACATTTCAGCAAGACAATGATCCCAAACACAAGGCAAAGGAAACAATGAAGTGGTTTCAAAGAAAGAAAATCAAGTTGCTTGAATGGCCCAGTCAATCACCTGACCTAAATCCCATAGAAAATCTATGGAGAGAACTGAAGATCAAAGTTCAAAAAAGAGGCCCAAGGAACCTTCAAGATTTAAAGAGCGTTTGTGTGGAAGAATGGGCCAGAATCACTCCTGAGCAATGCAAACGACTGGTCTCTCCATCAAGAGGCGTCTAGAAGCTGTAATCACCAACAAAGGCTTTTCTACAAAGTGTGTTCAATACTTATTCCCTGTGTCATTTGACTTTATTTATTATGACTCAACTTGTATACTTAAATGTTCTGATTTCTTTGTATGAATTCAATATTTGGCTTGATGGCTACATCTGGTGGAAATGTTGTGTTAATAGCCCACTTAGAAATACCCTTACTGATAAAAATGCTGATATGTCAAATACTTATTTTCCCCGCTGTAGCTAGTTGGCACTGTAAAGTGAACCATGGACAAAAGACATTGCTTTTAAATGTGAATTATAATTTATATCATTGTAGGAGCCCTGTATAGGATTCTTATTGGAATCCTTAAGGATTGTTTTGACAAGGGAACATTCTGCAGATTCTGAAAGGGGGATGTAAACTTTTGACCTCAACTGAAACTGTGGATTCAACAATGTGGTTGCACTGTCCATTCTAGCCATTTAGTTTGAAACTATGTCTATGCTAAGGGGATCTGTTAGACTTCTCTCTTTTGTGAATCTTTATGTGCCTGTCAAGGGTTCCTTTTTGACTGAAATTTTTTCCACATTGTTTGCATGTGTAAGGCTTCTCTCCAGTGTGAACTCTCATGTGAATGTTAAGTAATATTTTATTAGTGAAACTCTTCCCACACTGTTGGCAGATAAAAAGGCTCCCTGTAATGTGAATTTTCTGGAGAACTTTATGGTTTCCAATTTCATTGAAACTCTTACCAGACTGAGGGGATCTGTAAAGCTTTTCTTTATTGCACTTTTTTATGTGACTTTCAAGGCTTCCTCGTTGACTGAAACTCTTTCCACACTGTTTGCATGTGTAGGGCTTCTCTCCAATGTGAATCCTCATGTGAATGTTAAGGCATTCTTTACGTGTGAAACTCTTTCCACACTGTTGGCATATGTAAGGCTTCTCTCCAGTGTGAATTCTCATGTGCCTTTTAAGGTATCCTTGTAGTTTGAAACTCTTTCCACACTGTTTGCAGGTGTAAGGCTTCTCTTCAGTGTGAATTATCATGTGAATGTTAAGGCATCCTTTACGAGTAAAACTCTTTCCACACTGTTGGCACGTGTAGGGCTTCTCTCCAGTGTGAGCTCTAATGTGCCTTTTAAGGTTTGCTTGTAGTTTGAAACTATTTCCACACTGTTTGCATGTGTAAGGCTTCTCTTCAGTGTGAATTACCATGTGCCTTTTGAGGTGTCTTTGTTGTTTGAAACTCTTTCCACACTGTTTGCATGAGTAAGGCTTCTCTTCAGTGTGAATTCTCATGTGCCTCTTAAGGTATTCTTGTTGTTTGAAACTCTTTCCACACTGACAGCAAGTGAAAATACTCATAGTTCCTTTCTTTTGAGCTCTTCTTTGTGTAGAAGTCTTTTTAGACTCTACGGAACAAAAAGATTTTTCTGCAGGTGCGAAATCATGAAGATTCTCAAACTGATCTTTCTCTTCAGGTTCATTCAGTACTTCCCTCTCTTCTTTCAGCGCTGTTAGGTCTAAGGTGGAAAAACAAAGAGATAAAAGTTAACCCCAGTTTAATGGCACAAAGCAATTAACATGTAGATATGTAATGCATGTATGCTAGATCCTATACCAGGGTGTCCAAACCTGATCTCAGGAAGGCTGGTACCCTACAGAGATTAAGTTGGCCACTCAACCACCAGATGAAATATTCATCACACAATAATTCCTTCTGAGGTTATATTAAGGGGGCAATTATGTTAGCCAATCATAAAAGTTGGCTTTTACATTTGAGCTTTTGAATGGAAAACACCACAAGTGACTGTCAGAGGATGAGAAATGGTGGAAAACGGCCATTAATCTCTCAAAAAATCTTTCAATTTTAAATATTTCAGTCAAAAACATTAGTAATGTTATAAATTACACCTCTGGAAACATGATATAAAAAATACTAAAATTAAACTTCCTTTAAAAGAAAACAGGCAAAAATTTTGCACCAATTGAAAGTCAAGCAACATGCCAATTGGCAAGTATGGTGAATTGTGCTCTGCATTTAATCCATCAAAGTGCACACACACACACACACACACACACAGAATCAATGTGATCCATAATTGACATTAAGAACTGCTTTAAGAATAAGATTGCATATCAAATTCTCTTGACTCACTGAACCTGGGTCAAATTAGTGAGATTATATTAAGTTAAATGGTCATTTATGGTACAACTTCAACCCTAATTGATTTGTTAAATTATTTCAGGTCTCGTTTGGGACAATGTTTTCTGACCAGCTTTTTTGAAACAGCCCCAGAGCTCGACATTAAGCCTTGATATGTGCACCTTGATATGTGTCTAACTTTTAGGCCTGGTCCGCACTATTACATTTACAGGCCTCTGTTTTGGCCTTCCATCCATCCAGATAGCATTTATGTTAAGGAAAACTGAGCTTTTTGAAACAGTGGATAACTGAAAAAGGTGCCCTTTTTAGCATTGTTGTCACACCTTTGGACTTTATGTTTTGGTTTTTCCCATTGCCCATATTTGGTTCTTCCTGCATCATTCCCATCACCTGTCATTCTAACTAGCACCCCTTTGTAAATTTGTTTGAGTTTCTCTGTCCGGCTTCAACGTTACCTACCGTTTCCGTGTATGTTCCAATCATCCTGTCTGTCTGTTACCCAGCCTGAGGATTTTATTAAAGACTTTGCACATTCATATTGCACATTCCTACACACTGGACCTGGGACAGCTAGTGATGGAACAAGGTTTGATTTATTTTACTGAGGATATAGACATTGAACTTCCTGTGTTCCCTTAACTGTCAGCCTACATGGATTTCCCGCCTGCATGGATTTCATCGCTCCGTCCCACCGGCTCAGTTGGGCTCCTCCCTCCCTCTGGCGCCACCTTGGTCCTCTGTCGTACCGGCTTAAAGTTTAGCTTGTTCTCAATGATTCCCATCACCTTGTAACTAGCACCTCTTTGTAAGTTTGTTTGATTTTTGAGTTTCTCTGTCCGGCTTTAACGTTACCTACTGTGTGCGTGTATGTTCCAGTCATCCTGTCTTTCTGTTACCCTACCTGAGGATTTTATTAAAGGTGCCACAGGATGCATTGAAACAATATTTTAAATTGTTCTCTGATATCTACATAGAAGGTATATGGCATAGTCCATACAAGTCCATTTACAACCCTAGAATTTTCCCTAGAACGAAATGCTCTGTTATTGCCTTATTTGGAAGGTTCCTGCATAATAATGAAGAAGCTCTGCTCTGCTCTGATTGGCTGTTTTACACACAGCTGTGAGGAAACACATGGAGGAAATATATATTTAATTACGGCTGCTTTATTTATTCAACTCTAGCTGCTTTTATGCGGTTTGTTGAATCTGCCGTTTTGAATCTGCGACATTTTAATCTCACTACTGTGATCACATGTGCTCTGTGTAAAGTTTTAATGCAGCGAAGTAGACTTACCACGCAAGTTTTGATGCTTTAGTGATGCTTAGGATCTGTTAATCATTTGCCATCAGTGCACTCATCTCTCCGTTTGTAAGTAAAACCTTATTTTACCTTATTTTACTGATGATTGGGCGATGCAAACATTGGGGGCGTAACTATTAACGATCGGGACTATTGAGTAGGGGTGTCAACAATAATCGATTCGGTGATGCGGGGCATGAACGATTCAGCATCGATGCGGCAAAGTGCCATAATCGATTATGTCACTGTTTATTTTCTGGCGGAAAATAAAGTTGTGAAGTTTCAAATACTTCCGGTTCCGGGGGAATAACAACAACAACGAGCAAGATGGCTGAGGCGGAGGGAGATGACCGCGATAGAGGGGTTATTAAAAACGCGCCCAAAGCTTGGAAAGCGGACATCTGGGCACATTTCGGCTTGTATTGCCTGATGACTGATGAAAAATTTGCCTTGTGTGCAGTAGAATTTTGATGCATCGCAATGCATCGTAGAATCGAATTGAATCGAATCGTTACCTGGTGAATTGGAATCGAATCGAATCATGAGGGCAGTGCCAATGCACACCCCTACTATTGCGTAAAAGTCTGTGTTTTTGTTGGAATTGAGGTCTTTTGCAAACACCAGAATTATATAAAGAGAAGGATATGGTGGTGTTTGAGACTCATGGTATGTCATGTCCATACACTGAACTATTATTATTCAACTATACCAAGCTAAACACAGTTTTCCATTCTATGGCACCTTTAAAGACTTTGCATTTATTCCTACGTTGCTTTGCGCATGCCTACAGGCTTTGTGACAGCTGTTCAGTGCACTGTAAAAAAGTAGGTATTGTGACGCATGTTTAGTCATGTAATCCATATTAAACCTACAGAAATCTGTTTTTATGTCAGTATTGCGCCTGTTATGTGCTATTCACGTTTTACATTGTTTCCAAAGATGTGTAATTTTGTACACTCTTCATATAACAGTCAAAAGTGACAGATATTTTACTTGTGATTGCCATTTGTGACAAAAAAACAGGGCAGTTGCATCTGAGATAGACATATAATGGTGATTGAGAGTGAGGTGAATGGTGAAATATTTCAGTCTCTGAATAACGCAAGATCACACTGAGAGGGCAAGATTCATCATGGCAGCATGCAGTCACTGAGAGAGCTGAACTCACTGTACTATCTGTATTAACTCTATAAACTGTAGCAATACTGTGGATTATTATTACATACTGACAGCTATAAGAACAAACTACCTGTACACTGGAAAAATTAATTTACTGAGGCATACATTGATCACTAACACTAAAACCTGTGGAGCCTGCCCTGTCCCCTTTCTGGCAGACGGGCGTTCGAATTTTCAACCATCTCGTCAACTGGCTTCTCACAGTAGCTCACTCACGAGATCTGTTGTGTGAACAGAGGGACCTGGTGCTTCGGCACCTCAGCCATCTGGACCTTCAGGTCTACCGAGGGAAGAGCAAACTGTGAAGAGGATCTCTTTTCTCGGTATGGAGCTGGGCTCGGTCAACATGACAGCCCACCTCACCAACAGGTGTGCGCAGTTAGTGCTGTAGCATCTTGAACTATCCAGACACAAGACAGCAGTCCCTCTAAAAAAGAGGCTCCTGGGGCACGTGACAGCTACAACCGCAATAACGCCGCAGGGCTCGCTTCACATGAAACCGCTTCAGCACGATAGAGTCCCGAGATGGGCATGGCATCGTGGCACACTCTGGACTGGCGTTTTACCGCAGTGTTGCTGCCTATTCAACCCGTGGTCCACCACAGGTTGGATTGCCGTGTACAACGGGAAAGCAGCATCGGGCTCCTGGATAGGACCTTGGTTGCAGTGGCATATCAATTGCCTCGAGTTGTTGCCTGTGCTTCTAGCCCTTCGTTGCTCCCGACCGACGTTGCGGCAGAAACACGTGCTTGTTCGCATCGGCAGCACTGCGACCAGTGCTCACCGCTTCCGTCGCAAGTCACAACTCGCCGGCCATCTGCTCCTATGGAGTCAGACGTGACTGAAACTGCTACGTGCCATTCACATAGATCTAGAAGAATTCAACCGTGCAGCCGATAGGGTCTCACGGCAGTCCACCCACCCTGGAGAGTGGCGACTCCACCCTGAGATAGCCCAGCTGATTTGGAGCCATTTTGGCAAGACCCAGATAAATCTGTTTGCCTCCAGCAAATCCACCCACTGCCAATTGCTGCACTCCCTCAACGAGGCTCCCCTAAACAGGGACGCACTGGCACACAGCTGGCCTCCGGGACACAAGTACGCCTTTTTTTCCCAGTGAGCCTCCTTGCACAGACCCTGTGCAAGATCAGGGAGGATGAGGATTCCATGGCCTGTTCCCATATGTAACGTCAAAGTGATTCGACTGAAGGGGAACGACTAGACATTCCCCTGCCATGTCCCTGGTGTCACGCTGTCGCCGGCTCGATCCGGCTCTTCAGCGAAAACCCGAATTAGTGGTGCGTGCCTTCATCTTATATACCATATGTACGGTGGAATGTCTTGGCAAATACCGCTCGGCAATGTTCATTGGCCTTTTGGCTCAGAGATGATTGGTCTTTCAAGTGATTTCCCAATGTAACGTCTCCTTCAGGGAATGAGGGTTACCTACGTAACCTAGACGTAACTGATTACACGACATGAAAAAATTTAAGAACTTTGGTCAAGACTGGAATTTGCATACAACCAAACTGAAAAACTAGAACAATCCAGTAACTGCCTTATTGGACTACTGGCAAAGCACTCAGCAAAAAGGTGGATCCAGTCATAAAAGAAAACAACATAATGACACCGGGATATTCAATCCAAAAGTATGCGTGATAACCTGAACACCCTTGGAGTTAAACATGGAGGTGGAAACATGCTTTGGGAATGTTTTTCTGCTAAGGGGACTGGACAACTACACCGCATCAAAGGGATGATGGATTGGAACATGTACCATTAAATGGGAGAACAATTGAAAATGGATTGTGGATGGGTATTCCAGCATGACAATGACCCAAAACACACAGCGAAGGTAACAAAGGAATGATTTGAAAAAAGACACATTAAAGTTAGGGCAATGCACATTTTGTCAGTAAAGCTGTTCTGTTATGCAGCTCATTAAAATGCATATCAATGTATAATAGGGGTGGCACGGTTCACAAAACCCACGGTTCGGTTTTAGGGTCACGGTTTTCGGTTCTGTACGGTTCTTGTTGTTATTTTTTTCTTTTAATCTTTAACACTCCAGAAATGTACTTCAGCATATGATATACATCTTAAATAATCCACAATTTAGGATACAGTATTAAAAAATTTATATCATGTAATCATGCATAAACTGAATTTGACTTGACTTTAAGCACATTATTGGGAACATCTCTGAGGAAAGCCAGTAGAGATTTTGATACAGCAAGAGAGAAGACATTGATGGCATGCTTTTCATTTATTTGGCAATAACAGGAGAATGGGTATTACTATCTCTATAGGAATTTATGTGCCTTTTTTGCACATAAAGATTGAACTGCAGTATTAACTTGCATTTATCAAAGAGCCAACTTCAGTGTAGCTCTTATCTTTTAAAAGAAAAAGAGAGGAACTCTTTAAGCTCTGTCTTTTAAAGAAATGATTGGTTGGTTCATGTCATATGACCTGCGGTGCGCTTGCGGAATTCTAAAAAAAAGTTGCAATGTTTTTATCTCGATGCGGCGCAGATGCGCCTGGAAAAAAAACCTAAACGCGTCACTTCCATTATGAGCATGCATAACGCGCATCCACATTTGAAATAACGAACTTGAGCACGCAAAATACCCTACATGTGAACGGCCCCTTATATGACGCTGGCGCATCCTCTAACTCGGGGCAGCTTTCCCTATCTCTCCCACTTGCCATTTCTACACTCCACTTTTACTGTCTGTATGTTCACACACATCTCTCTAGTTAAAGGTTTGCTTACTTGCAGTTAAGTTTAAAGACTGTAGTCTAAAACGATCAGCAGCTTGTTTGCTAACATATAAGCCCCAGTGTTATAAGTTCTGTTTTATTTTTCCTGTATCCGAGTCTGAGAATTTGTGGTGGAGAACGCGGCGGCTCTAATAAACAATGCAGCGTTGCGATTACTCCGCCCCGCTCGGAGACAGTGATGCACGGAGGGTGGTTATATCTGCGGGTCTGGTAATAAAAAAATGCATTCTATTTACTAGTGGGTGGGTTGAGCATGGATGAGATAAATCAATAATGATGTAAACATTAACTACATTTTCTAAAATCTGAACCTGAGTTATGTGGTCAGGACCGTGGCAGATTAGAGCTGGGCGGTATGACCAAAAATTTATATCACGGTATTTTTCAAAATTATACGGTATCACGGTATATGACGGTATTTTTTTTTTTTCATGCATGACTAGGTGTTAACCACATTTCCTAATAAATTAGAGAATAATTACTGCAGTATATTGGCTTACATTGACCGGACTAGTATTAACCCAGGTTTGATTGGTCTCACAAAATGCTGCTGTTCACAAAGAAGTGACAGTGGCACTCATAATTGTAATGAGGTGAAGAAATCCGAATTCATGATTTGCAGTCAAAATACACAACACTTTATTGTGCATTATTCACAAGTTCACATTTACAAGTCTACGCGTTTCTCTTCCAGCAGGAGGCGCTATCAGAATGGTAGTATACAAAGTAGCGCAACAAATGATTTTGAAACGTGCAGCGCTCATATTTATTCAATGGATAGCCTTTTGAAGTTTCATCGCAATTCTTGTCTTTCAGTCCCCACATGACTTTCATAACCCCCTAATAACACTGCAGTCATCAATGAAAATTAAGAGCTTTATTTAAGACTTTCAAAAACAAACCTTACACAAACCTTTCCCCACCATGTTCGGGGCACAAGAAAAATATTAAGGGACTAAATTAATATCAGCATATGAAGTATAATCGTCTCTCATTGTCTGAAAGAATGCACATCAGATGCTGAAAGTCAGTTTTTACTTTCACTTTAACATATTGATCAGTTTCCACGTTGCTTGTGTGATATCCATTGGCTTTAAAACATAAATATTAATAAAAATACAGTATATAGAAAAGACATATCTTTAAAATATTGCGACGTAACACTAACGTAAAGCCATTGTTTTTCTCTCACTGAAAGCTACTGTCTGCGCACAATGCGCCGATCTCTGCTCTCATCACTGCAGACACACCCCCTCTTGAAATTTCAGCGCTTCGTACGCACACACTCACCGGTATTGGGGTATATGAAAAATGAATATCATTAAAAAAAAAAACACCGGTATTCGGTATGAAAAGGTATACCGCGCCCAGCCCTACCCCAGATACTGCTAGTTTAAAAATATGGTCACGTCCAGATGCCAGTAATCATTATCTTTTTCAGCATGGATTTGGCTTAAAAGCACGAGTGGTTAAGCCTATATACTGTAAGTGTGCAGCGATGTGAAGATCAGCTGTTAAAATGAACCATCCATTCATTCATCAAATCATCATGCAAAACTAAGAATTAGAATAATTGTAATAGGACGATCGTGTGCGGTTGGCTAAATCAGAGAATCAGGTGCGGGTGGGTGGCAGGCAGATTACACTATTGCCTGATGTTTTTCTTTATTTCGTCGTCAAAAGTAAGATTTTGCACTTTCTTGTCATCAAAAGTGTTCTGAAACAAGTCAAAACTGAGCCGCTGTGCATCTCCATTTAAACACAGCGGTGTTTCGTTTATGAATGAACGTGCGTTTTTTAAACAAATCTAGGGAAATGATTCAATTTCCAGTTCATAAAGAGAGTCATTTGCTTTATTCAGGAATGAATCAGCTGCTCGAATGAATCAAATGATTGATATGATTCAGTAATTAAGTCAGTGTCTTGCCGCCATCTGTTGGCAGATCGTCTCAGTTATATAAGTCATTTAAAATTTCTTTATTCAAAATTTTATTTTTATTTTAATCTCAGCTCTTAAACTTTTATGTAAACGATTAACAGTTTTTATATTAGGGTCATTGACGTGACGCCTACATTTTTTGTCCGATTTATTTTTTTCTGTTAAAAAATTGGTTTAAATGCAAAAAAAAAAAAAAAATGCCATATGTAAGAAGTACCTCTCCCAAATATGGACAAACTTTAATTTTTCTAAAAACATAAGTTATTTGTAATTTTTTTGTTATTCGAAGTGTCAAAACATCATGTGGTGCGACCGTCCGCCATAACTTTTTTTTTGCTAAACATCTTTGAAATCACCTAAAATTTATTAAAATGAATTTTCTGCACTATTTGGCATGATTTTGGCAGTGTTTTCTTATTGTGTATAAAATTGCAAAGCATTTGTATTTATATTTCCATCAAAATACAAACAAACTTTGTCCCATGGTTTCCATTTTATAAAATATCATGTGGTGCGACCATCAAGAAACTACCATTTTGGGACTTTTATGTTGAAATCCATTCAAGGACAGGATGTTGCATCATATTGCAATTCTGCCAAGGAGCAACTGAAGCAGCAAGCAACAGCTGTTATGTAGTGACCACATTTGGATATCATGTGGTATGACCTCAAAAAACTATGAATATTAAGTTTTCTCTTCAAATATATATTTTTATTAGATATTTCATAGAAGCATTTTTTGGAAAAGCTAGCTTCTTTTTTTAGGTGGCCAGTTATGTGCCTGTAAATTTTAAATGAATTTGAAAACATCATGCGGTGCGACCAAATATCATGTGGGGCGACCACTGCAGAGTGTTTTTCAAGATAGATATATGTCCTAGATAGACAGATCTTCTAATTGTATATTCAATTAATGGGTTAAATACATAACATACTTTATTTCAGTCTAATTTGGAATAGAGTTTATGCAATCTGGGTCATTTTTTAAACATCTGTATTTCAGTATCAATACAACATCTGTATCGATACAATTCACAATTTGAATTGTATCAAGCAATGATGCATGTTACTGCAATACGTAAGCAGTTCTGGAAACCAATCAAATCGGTGTATCTGATGTAGGCGGGCCAGAGGCAAGCTAAGCTTATGACGACAGCGCTGCGACGTCCGGAATCATTAAGTAAACATTGAAAGATGACTACAGTTGTTTGAAACTGCTTTGGCCGCTACAATGAACGAGTTAGACTCGGCTTTTCATAGAAAACCGCCTGGATACGGCAAGAGTTTAATACATTAGTTTGCTATGGGGCTTAGTGAAAACCCACGGGTGGTTGTGGTCTCGCCCTCGATTGCCCTTATGGAGGACCAGGTGAAAGAGGCGAGGAAATATGGTCTTTTGGCTCTACAACTTGGCGACCACGAAGAGGAACAGATCCGAAGCGGGCAATGGCATATAGCATTCGGCAGAAAAAAGAAGTGTCGAGAAATGTTATCGAACAAGGATGAACAGGATGATATGTCTCACTGCTGAATGAAATGCTAGCGTCTATCCACATATTAGTTGATAGTTAATGAATAGTTTGATCGGACCTAATTGTTTAATGAGGTTGATTCAGCTGTCGTAATTAATAGATATTTATCTTGTCACATTGTTTATGTTATAACATTGAAATCCACTCTTATATGTTCACCATCATCCTCTGGATTCATTACTTGAAAATGGCTTTTTTGGTAAAGATTCCATATATCAAGTCACGTGAGATGCTAGAGAGACAGAAAAAGAAACAGAGAGAGAAAAGGTACTCTACCACTACTCAAAACTGAACTGCCGAGATTGGGAAATATTCCAGAATACATGGGGTTAAAATAATACTTATTTTAATGCCATGTTCTGCAAATACATAAATACATAAATTTTTGTATAAGATCTCTTTAAATAGATGTAAGGTCTTTGTGTCATGCATTACATAAAAAATAAAAATGAATAATAATATATATATATATATAGTTTCTGTGGCTGAAATATGAATCACTGCCACAATATGCTGAAGTAAATGGTATTTTTTAAACTTTTTTTATCAGTTTTATGCAATTTACAGAAAAAATTAAGTCTGCTAAATACATTTAAGGCAGCAATTCTGAAATTATAGAACAAATATGTGAAATCGTTATTTACAAAAAAACAAAAGAAATGCAATTACTTTGTTGTTTCTAAACACTTCAATTACTGAGAACATATAAGATAAATGTTAAGAATGTTAAGGGAATAAATTAATTTTAATATAAATCATGGTCGCACCACATGACATTTTTCAAGGCTGCGGCCAGTTCATCAAGCTGAAAAAAACAATAAAATTACTTAATTTAAATGTTTAATATGAATTTAACATTCTTATTGTTTGAACAAATACAAAAGATATTAATAGTTTTTGCATTTTAAAATTTGCTTGTTGTTGAAAATCCTTATACATCAATGACCCATTATCTGTTTTATATATTTAATACGGTGACACTTTATATTCGGTGGACTTAATTATTATGTACTTAAAGTACAATGTACTTAATGTGGTCATATTGCATTGCAAAACACTTTTGCTTCTATTGGGATATGGGTAAGGTTAGGGGCAGGTTTGGTGGTATGAGTAGGTTTCAGGGTGGGTTAGGGTGTAAGGGTTGGTTCAACAGTGGTAATTACAGAAATTAATTACACATGTAATTACATATAGGTTTCTAAAAAAAAATATATATATACAATGTAAAAACATGTATGTACACAATAAGTACACTGTACCAAATTATTAATTTAAAGTACATAGTTGTCACCTAATGTAAAGTGGGACCTTTGATACTTGGTCAGTTAGATTTGTTTGGTTAACTTTGGTTGAATCTTTTATAATAATACTGTGCAGTGCACAAAATCAAGATCCGAAAGATGGTTCATTCATGATGTTAAGTTTCGAAATGATGTGCATCCACTTATTATTAGTGTGACATTTTAGCATGCAAATAAAGGGAAGAACTTCAAGATATCGGCCCTAAAAATCGGGCAAAAAATATCGGCAGCACATATCGGCCATCGGCTGACCATATCGGTCGACCTCTAGAGCGAACCCCGTGAATTTTTCTGAATTTTTTGTTGTTATTCTGTCTCTCACCATTCAAATAAACCTACCATTAAAATTTCAGACAGATAATTTCTTTGTCAGTGGGCAAACATGCAAAATCAGCAGGGGATCAAAGAAATATTTTCCCCCACAGTACTAATTTTGACATATAGGCCATTTAGAAAGCACTCTTGAGTCTCCCTTGACTCTCCCTAACAGGGAGGGGCAAAGACGGCCTAACAACATGATGAAACAAAACATTTTGTGACAGAGGCAGCCATCAGGGAGACCAGTTAGGAAAGGTCTAATACACCTGGTATGGTTGCCACACAAAGCTCCATGGAGCAGAGGACTTAACTCTCAGAGATGAGAGGGGGACCCAGACGCGAATAGGAGACCCTTGAGAGTGAGGGAGCGCTGCCAGGGAAACACCACAGAACAACAACCTGAGCCCAACTCAAGCAAACTCATAACCTTAACCTTAAATAATTAAATTATTCCTCACTTCCTCCGTATTACCTTAAAAAAAACTTTATATATAAACAAGATATAAAGGTGTACAACTTATACATTACAATCTTACACCTCACATAAATACATCAGAATTTAACTTCAATGTTTGTGCTTTTGTTTTGGCTCATTTTTTTTGTTTTATTGTCAGACTTGCTTCATATTTACAGGACTGTTTTCTCCTATTTTTCTGTAAGTCCTATATTGTCTTGTTCTACAAAAAAAAAAAAGGTTTTGGTATGAAATGATCTTACTTGAAGACCTGCATGAAAAAGTATCATCTGTTCCATTTGTACGCTTTTCTGCATTCACAGTAAGGCAAATTTAATGTTTTCTAACGTTTCAGTGTGGATAGAGAAAAAGTTAAAACAAAATGGCTGTTTTCAATTGTGGATTCATTCAGATGTAGCTTAAGTGTTAACTTGTTCATTTGCTTACCAAATACTTTAAATGAACAAATGTAGACAGCATGCAGTATCCAAACATGATTACTCACATGTCAAAGTTTGCTTTGTGCAAAATAAATTATTTTCTTAGTACTTTTGCATAATTAGCCAAAGTGCTAGAAATCAATGGTTTTAATATTTGAAGCAGATAAATAGATACTAGGTTTAATGTTACAAAAAAAAAAATATATATATATATATATATATATATATATATATATATTATTTGTTTAAGGTAATTTCATATTATCGTTACAACTTAAAAGCATGGGTCAAAAGCAAGGTCTTCTCCGCTGCACTTTAAGCATTAGTATTTGATCTCAACGCTTCTGTCCAATGTCAAAACATTTCTACACTTGTGTGACATTATTCATAAATATCATTCATTTCTTTGGTGACTTCAGGTTTGAGAATGAAAACCAACCTGTTTGTGTCTCAGTATCTTCATGTTTGATTATGAATGTTTCTTCAATCTTCATGTCTTCACTCTCCTCTTTAATAAACACCATCTTTATAATTGTGTTCAGTGGATCTCTGTTGATTGTCCAGGAGTTTTTCTGTGCGTTTGGATATTTTGTCCTGTGTCAGATGAGAAAAAATAATAGAAAGAAAAATCAATGCAAACTCTATCTCTGTGTGCGTCTCAATCAGCTCCTAGTTCAGTAGTGTACTGGCAGTTAATAGACTTATTTATAAAATGTATAAAATACAAATTACCCAGAAGGTTCATCTTTAGGTAACGTTAGGCTATTTTGATTTATATATGGTATTTAATTATTTGTAAATCATATCTAATGAAAACATTCTCGATTGTCGTTAAACTCGTTTGTGTTTGTAGTCCGCGTGCAGCTGAATCGAATCACTGAATCATTTCACAAATGATTTGATTCAAATGATTCGATTCCGAGTCTTTCTCATCACTTCTTATCATCACACGATTGATTCACGATATAGAAACCAAAACGGAACACAGCTTCTCTGTTCCTGAAGGCTAATGTTTTAAGTAACACTAAATAAAGCATTGCAACGTTATATATTTAATAATGATGCCTTTATTTTACATAGCTTGTAAAAACGCTTTAATTGATGTAACAGTTTGCATTGGTTTATACTTTAAAACCACAAACCTTTCTTCAGGTGAATCACAAACAGATGAGGAGCGCAGCGCATCTTAATGACGTCACATCACCGGAACAAAATAAAAGTCCTATTAGTGCACTTCCCTCTAGAATCACAAAAATAATATGTCATAGAAATGTTGATTTAAAGAATATAATTTCGTACCCATTTGATGATGCATATCTAAAGTTATTAACATTGCAAATCTATCGTATTTTCCTCTATTTTGTTAAAGTACATTCAAAACATTTTCTGTTTTTATACCTTGCCATTAAATTCACATAAAACTAATTAATGCTGCTGATTCAAATATGTAAAGAATAAAGTATCTAATAAGAGTATTTCATTCGTTCAGATCTAGGATGTGTTATTTTAGTGTTCCCTTTTTTTGGAGCAGGCTATAATACAAACTATTAAATGTAAATATTTTCAAAATATAAACTATGAGCGTATTTATATAGGCCTATACATAATAAATATACACAGCACGCACACATATGTAAATAAAAACTTATTTTGGATGCGATTATTTGCTATAAATCGTTTATTAGTCATTAGTCATTTATTTATTGTAAATAATAAATGCATTATTAAACAATTTAATAAGTACTGAATAATAGTGATTTAATAATTATATTATATATAATTAGATGTTTGCTGAATTATTATTTAATAATTATATAACAAATGCATGAACATTTGTTATCATATTGTATCAGTAAAAACTTTTTAAACTTAAACGTTTTTAGAATTGTAATGCAAGACTACAACAGTTTTTGTCAAGTATCTTATGCTGTTGCTTAATGATTGCATCTGATATTTTGTAGTTTTTAGATCAGTCTGAGATGCACTTTACTTTACCTTGCATCAGTAAAAACTACCTTTTTTTACATTGTAATGCTATAGACTACAACATAGATTTTGTTTATTTTAGTCTTGTATCAGAAACTTTGTCGCCGTGTTTCTATTGTGTGTGAAAAAGAAAAACTTTAATAAAAACTACCACCAAAATCTGATCTGTAAAAGTAAGTTTTACTACAAACATACTACAACCTTTGTAACATGAAGCTTTATTATTATTTACTATATACTTTTAGCTTTATTAATATTTTTTTCATGGAAATATTTGTGTTTTGTACAGACAGTAAAGAAGAAGCTGATTTCATTTGCTTGGTAACAGCCTGCTCAACTTTTCCAAAATAGTTTTCTTGGTTTTGAAATTGAATTAGTTTCTTTCCAGTAGTCTTCAATTTTAGGTTAGTGATATTATCACAATTATTTATATCCCAGCAATATTTTTATTTTTCCTTAGAGAGAAGCAGGCCCATGACTTTACAGCAAATACTGATTTTCACCTCTGGAGCAGACAAAATACCACCTCTGGGTTTCCCTTGCAAACCAACCATCCAGTTTATACATCCTGAGGACTATCGAATACCGATCTTCCTAGAGGCCAACACCTGTGACATCACATTTTGTTTGCCTCTCCGTGAATCATACCGCAGTTTCAGAGAGCAAATGGAGTCAGGGATTCTTCAGTCCCCAACTTTTGGTTTTGCCTCATTATGTTGTTTCTTTTACTGTTTCTTTTACAATATCAGGTTCTTTTGTTGTTGTTGTTTTTTTGAATGTCAAAAGCACAGAGTTCCAAATAATTGATTAAACTGTTCAAGAATCAAAACACTGATCTGTGCTATTTATTTTTATTATAATTTTTTTTGGGACATATTACTGATTTTTTTTTTTTTTTTTTACTTTACAGAAGGTTGACTTAGATGTGAAATAAATCTGAACTTGTTGAAGTTACTTTATGTTGCAATAATCCAGGGGTTTTCAAAGTCTAAAACAGTGGGCCTCCCTTACCCTTTGTTTATATATATATATATATATATATATATATATATTGTAGGATTAATTAGCTCAAATTTATAATGATTCAAATAATGAGTCGAATCGAAAGATTCGGAACTTGATTAAATTGATTCAAAGTTAATAGATTACGCTTCTTGACCATTCGTTCGGCGAAGTTGTCAATTCAGTATACTGTATCAACTCAAAAAGGTTTATATTATGATCCTGGCCCAGATCACAAATAAACCAAAATATTACGTTAGGAAATTTTAAAGCTGAGGTAGCTTGATCTAAACACAGATAGAACTTTTGTGAACATAAAATTCAAGACACTTCTTTTGATGAAACAAAGATTTATTGACTACTCTAAGACACAAAACTAATCTCTACTAAACACAAATGAACACACACACACACATTCACACTCATACAGTTCCGGGGATGAGAAATTACTGAGTTGAAAAAAATCCCAAATGTTCTAGTATCTTAACTAGTTCTTAGATCGCAACCTTAGAAAATCACAAAAGCAGAGACTTAGCTTTTAACTACTTAGGGAGTATTTTGCACCAGTTTCAGCGAAGTAAAGAGAGATCTTGTTACTTGCGTTTGTGCCGGGAACGGGGGTTCCGGGGGCTCGTCTGAGCGAAAGTTCTGGTTGGTTGCTGGTCGATGACGTACTTTGGGAAATCCCTCGACGTGGAGGAGTGGTTTGCTGGAGCCGGTCTTCGGTTACCTGGTTACGCGGTTTGACGCGCTCAGAGCTCTTCTGCGGTGCGAGACTTTGAAGAGTTTGGCAGTTGCGAAGTTTTCGTTCTGTAGAGTTTTGAGGGCACAATCGCGTGCTTGGTCAAGCGTCCGAGCGCAGGTGAAAAGCACTCAAACCCCGGCAGGCGAAAGGCGATGGCGAAAAGCAATGGCACGGGCCAATAGCAAAAAGCAACGAACTGTTAGAGTCCTGAGATTTTAAACAAGGCCATTTCAGCACGCCTCATGGTGCTGTGATCCAATCGAAAATTGCTGCGGGGTGGAGCCTCTCCCCCTGGGCTGTACCTTCTGGTGCGTAACTTAAGATAATAAATTCTCTGCACATTCGTTATTAACTTAAATAAACTATTGCAATGCTTAAAGTATACACAATATAATTTTCTCATTCATTCGTACAAGCTGCTTTTATCATGATCTTTCGATGCATATGAAATAGTGGTATCTTGCTTGCATGCTAATACATTGGACAACTTCCTTTTCTAAAGGCATATAATGCATAGATTTAACTCCAATGATCACATAAAACACATCGAGCATATAAACGAAAACATGAAAACATACGATATTGTTTGCTCTAATCGTAACACTGATAAGCTGATTGTTTCTTAAAGAAATGTCTCTGCAGTGTACGTATCTCTATTGAGAGACGTGGTGTGTGGGAATGTCCAAGGAGAGGGGGACAGGAAGTCCGAAAGGTCACGCGAGTCACGCTGGACCTCGTGTAAATCTGTCCTTTTCTGTTTCTCTGATTGAAATTTATGTTGGGAGAAGGCTGAACATCTGTTTCTTGGCGCTCTCAGACAAAGAGCGGTTTGTGGCATTATCACTGTTTTAGTATCCTGTGAATTACCGGGTCAATACTAGGGAAGACTTGTAGACTAGCTGGCGTCTGGTGATCATCATGTGATGGTTATGTGTCAATTTTGTGGCTGAGAAAGAGGGTCCTTTTGTTTCTTTGGAATGTGGCCATTTCTGTTTGGTGTTTTGTTCGTTCGAGATACTACAATATATATAAACACACAGAAAAATGTCAAGACTTCTAAATTCACTTTTATCATTATTTGTGTTAACATTAAAAAAGTGCAATTATTTACAGAGTAATAACAATAAAAACTTCGGGAGGCGCGCCCCACACTTTGAAAACCCTTGCAATAATCCATTCACATTTCTCACTTTAGTTTTTCTGACTTTTAATTAGTTACCACTTAGTTAGAATTTTTAATAAAGTAAAGAATCAACCTTAAAATATGAGGAAGAGTAGAGAGTAGGCAATTTATTGAAAACTGCATTTAAACTCAAACCGGCTGTTCATCAGCTGATCAAAAGTTTAAGACCATAGCCCAAAAATAAACCCACAACAGAACTAAAAGTGTCAAAAAGGACTCAGTAGTGAGTAGCCCCACAGTTCTTGTTGATCACTTCAAACACTCGCTTCGGCATGCTTGATGTGACTGTTTCCTGGAGGCTGCTGGGAACGTTGCTCCATGTGGTGAAGATGGATTCACAAAGGGCATTCACGTCATTACCCCACAGACGGGGATCCTCAGTCAAGAGGGATGCCCGCTGCAACAGATCCACATAGCCAGCCGCCGTTTGACGCCCCTGCACAACCTGTAGCTCCATTTTCCCATTGAAGGAAAAAGCATCCCAGATCATGATGGAGCCTCCTCCACTGTGCCGCGTAGAAAACATCTCCGGTGGGATCTCCTTGTCAGGAGACCGTCCAGATTAATTTTTTTCTCATCAGAGAATAAAACATTCTTCCACCTTTCAATGTCCCATGTTTGGTATGTTGTTCCTGGATTCCCATGTCCAGAAGAGGTCGACATCTATACATTTTGAAACACCAGAAAGCATTTTTTTAAACAATGTGTTAAAGTGCAGGAGAAGACAGTGAGGTGAAAAGATATGTAGTTTGTTACATATATTAGTGTAAGCCAATTGTACTTTTTACATGTAGCCTGCTGATGATATGATTTGTGGAATATTTGTGGATTTGTGAAATTGTGGTAGCTTAAATAGATGTACTAGGTAGCTCTGAAAAGAGCTGTTGATTATAAGAAATGATGCTGCATCAGTAGTAGTATTGCCAGGGAACTCGACCAGCTGGAAACATGAAGTACTCAGCAAACCTATCCCTCACAGCTACAGCATCTCTACTGGCATTGTTGGCGCCAAACCAGGGTGCATTCTACATTCCTAAAGATGGCTCTGTGTCAAAGTTGGAGCAGGAGCTGTGAGCACATCCCTTCTAAAGAAACTGTGGAGCATACAGGTGGCCTTCACAAACTTCTCAGCTAACTCTGGAGACACTCCCAGTAACCTGCAATATCCTCTACACTGTGCTGCAAGTGTGCCAAATGTACACTCCACCATTCTTAAAGCATGGGAAAGATGAAAGTTAAAAACACATATAGCATGGCTCCAAGATGCTCTGCTCCAGCACCAATAAGCACCAATGTCTACAAGCCTGATACCTGGCATCAACAACTTCAAGGAGAACTTTTGAAAATGTCCCTTTGTAGTTGTAGTACATGGACCTGCTGGATGAAAGAGCTTCAGTGACTCCTTGTGTCACGGATTGGCCAGGTTCTTCCACCTCACTCACCCAACGATCACTCTCACCTGAATTCTAATCACCAGCACCTGCACTTCATTAATCACGACACCTTCATAAGGCACACACACACAGTCACCATTGTCCGGGCTCGTTGCTGCGAAAGCGGACTCACTCTACTTTCCTCATCGGATTCTAGAGGTGATCTAAAATACTTACCTGTTGTTACTTACCTGTCTTGCCTTGCATTCCAGTCAGTCTGTCTCGTCAGTCAAACTCTGCATCCAGTGTGTGTGTGTGCCGTAAGCCAGCACCCAGTCTGCCTCTTCGACATCCTCCGACGATCGTTCCTGCAAACCGGAAGAAAAAACCACGTTAACCATTCATAGCCATCCTCTTCATCATCTACCATCTGCACAGTTATACTTACCCGGTCCTGCACGCCATCTTCTGCATCTGCTCTGCTTTGTGCAAATAAAACTTTACCAGTTATATCACTCACCTGTTTGTCAGTCTGCTTCCCTAACAGAAACCCGGACCCGCAAACAGCACCAGCAGAGCAATGGATCCGTTTCAAGAACTTGTGGATTCATTACGTAAAGTTTTGATGGGAACAACCACCAGCAATCCCTCAACACCGCGTCCCACCGCTCCACCGGCACCCAGCACTTCTTCGACACCCGTTCCTTCCAGTCCCATGGCCCGACCAGCGCCCTACTCAGGCGGGGCGGAGGAGTGCAGCGGATTTCTTCTTCAGTGCTCGCTGATTTTCACTATGCAGCCGGAGTTATACCCTACGGATCAGTCTAAAATAGCCTTCATTACTTCTTTGCTTACAGGACCTGCTCTGAAGTGGGCGGACACCATCTGGCGCCAAGCCGGGCCAGCGACCAGCACCATCCAAAATTTCATCGCGCACTTTAAAGAGGTCTTTGGAAGTTCGGACGAAGCGATCTCCGCCGGAGAGCAGCTCTATCATTTACGTCAAGGGAGTATGACAACTCAGGAATATGCTTTACGTTTCCGTACTTTAGCAGCTGCCAGCGGATGGAATGAGAGATCGCTCTTAACGACATACCGGCTCGGCTTGGAACCGAAATTAAGACTTCAGTTGGCAGCACCCCTCGACGATTCCATGGGGCTAGAAAGATTCATTCACCAGTCACTTCGTTGTTCAGACCGAATACAGTCTTATCTTCACAATACTGACACCGCAGCTACTGCACTCCTCCGCTCGCCTGACTCAGCCGCTCCTCCAGAACCAGAGGCTATGATCCTGGAGTCTGGAAAATTGTCATCCGCTGAGCGACAGAGAAGGCTGACCCGGGGTCTATGTCTGTACTGTGGGGCCAGCGGACATGTCCGTCTCAACTGCCCCATCCGTCCTGCTCGTTCCTTGGTGAGTGGTCTGTGCTCCGAGGTAGAAAATCTCTATCCCCTAACTACCAATGTTCAGTTGTCTTCTTTGTCATTCTCTGTTACAGTCACGGCCCTCATCGACTCCGGGTCAGCCGGGAACTTCATCTCGGGCAACCTCTGTCGCCAGCTCCAACTCCGAACCAAAGCCTCTACCTCAGTATACCAAATAGAGCCTATTACCAGCAAATCCACCAGCCGTACCAGAGTACATCGTAAAACTGAGAGCATCAACCTGCGTATTGGAGTCCTCCACAAGGAAGCCATTCAGTTTCTGGTTCTGGAGGGTGCCTCAATGGACATCATCTTAGGGCGCCTGTGGCTGGTGAAGCACGATCCCATCCTCTCTTGGGGCAACGGCGAGATTTTGAAGTGGGGGCCCGAGTGTGCTGCTACTTGTTTCCCAGAACTTCCACGTCCTGTCCAAAAAACCCTTACCAGTCTACGTCACGTCAGTCGAAAGTCCAGTCGAAAAACAGTCCGTCCAGATCCCAGAATGTTACTCGTCCTTCCAGGATGTGTTCTGCCCCAAGAGAGCTTCCCAGCTACCTCCACATCGGCCATGGGACTGCGCCATTGACCTGGTTCCGGATGCTCCACTGCCCAAGGGCAAGATCTACCCGTTGTCGCTTCCAGAGACTAAGGCCATGGAGGAGTACGTGCAAGAAGCTCTGGCCCAGGGATACATCCGTCCATCTACCTCACCCGCAGCATCCAGTTTCTTCTTCGTGGCCAAGAAGGGTGGAGGGCTGCGGCCATGCATAGATTACCGGATCCTCAACCAAGGCACCATCAAATTCCGGTACCCACTTCCTCTCGTCCCTGCGGCCCTGGAACAGCTCCGATCGGCCAGGATATTTACGAAGCTGGACCTCCGCAGCGCGTATAACCTCGTGAGAATACGTGAGGGGGACGAGTGGAAGACCGCGTTTGTGACCCCAACTGGCCACTATGAATATCTCGTTATGCCCTATGGTCTGGTCAACGCCCCCTCCGTATTTCAAAAATTTATCCACGAGGTGCTCCGGGAGTTTCTACACCGTTTTGTCATCATCTATATTGACGATATTTTGATCTACTCCCGGAGCGAGGCCGACCATCGCCTCCACGTTGCGGAGGTCCTCCAGAGATTACGTGAGCACCAACTGTACCTCAAGGCCGAAAAATGCTCATTCCACCTCCAGTCTGTTCAGTTTCTTGGATACGTCATAGATCGGAAAGGGGTCCGCATGGACGAGGGGAAAGTCTCAGCAGTCGTCTCCTGGCCAGAACCCACCAGCATTAAGGAGTTACAGAGATTCCTCGGTTTCGCAAATTTCTACAGACGTTTCATCCAGAACTATAGTCTCATCACAGTCCCACTCACGAATCTCCTCAAAGGCAAGTCACGGACACTCCAGTGGACTCCCGAAGCTGCCGCAGCCTTCCAGTCCCTCAAGGCCGCATTCACCCAAGCTCCACTACTCATTCACCCAGATCCTGATCTTCCGTTCATCGTCGAAGTGGATGCTTCCACCACTGGTGTCGGAGCTGTACTCTCCCAACGTCACGGTACTCCTCCACGTCTCCACCCGTGTGCCTACTTTTCCAGAAAGCTCAACCCGGCGGAGCAGAACTACGACATCGGAAACCGGGAGCTACTGGCCATCAAGCTCGCCCTGGAGGAGTGGCGGCACTGGCTGGAGGGAGCACAACATCCCTTTGAAGTCATCACAGACCATAAGAACTTGCAGTATCTCTGTGACGCCAAGAGACTTTGTCCACGGCAGGCACGCTGGGCCCTCTTCTTCTCCAGATTCCATTTCAAAATCACCTACCGACCAGGCTCAAAGAACATCCGTGCCGATGCCCTCTCACGACTTCATGATAACCAGGATTCCCTCGAAACATCCACACCTATCCTCCCGGAACACCTCTTCGTCGCACCTATCCACTGGTCTAGTCCCCCAGCCGTCGCCACTCCGACAGCCAGATCTCCGCCGGGTTGTCCCCCCGGATGCCAATTCATCCCTAGGGAACAACGGGTAGATCTCATCCACGCAACGCACACCTCCCTGGGCACTGGGCATCCAGGGGCCAACAACACCCTCTCGCTGCTATCAGAACGCTTCTGGTGGCCAGAAATGGCAAGGGATGTGAGGCGTTACGTCCAAGGATGTAAGGACTGTGCCATCTCCAAGAGTCCCCGTCACCTGCCGGCAGGAAAGCTCCATCCCTTGCCTGTCCCAAACCGTCCCTGGTCGCACCTAGGAGTGGATTTTATGACGGATCTTCCCCCTTCAGATGGGAACACTTGCATTCTAGTCGTTGTGGATCGTTTCTAGAAGTTCTGTCGTCTCCTCCCACTGAAAGGGCTTCCCACAGCCTTAGAAACGGCCCAACTACTCTTTAACCACGTCTTCAGGTATTATGGACTCCCCGAAGACATTGTATTGGATAGAGGACCCCAGTTCATTTCCAGAGTCTGGAAAGCCTTCTTCCAACTCCTAGGTGTGACCATAAGCCTCTCGTCGGGATACCACCCTCAGACAAACGGACAAACCGAACGCAAGATCCAGGAGGTGGGACGGTTCCTGCGGACCTTTTGTCATGGTCACCAGAACTCCTGGAACCAGTTTCTGGGCTGGGCAGAGTATGCCCAGAATTCACTGCGGCAGCCCACTACAGGACTCACACCATTCCAGTGCGTGCTAGGATTCCAACCGCCACTCTTCCCCTGGGATGGTGAACCATCACAGGTGCCCGCAGTGGATCACTGGTTCCGGGAGAGCGAGAGAGTCTGGGACGAGGCTCACCACCACCTCCAAAGGGCAGTGCGCAGAGGTAAGGCCATCGCGGATCGCAGGAGGATACCAGGTCCCACATACACTCCCGGTCAGAAAGTCTGGCTCTCCACCCGAGATATCCGTCTGCGCCTGCCCTCAAAAAAGTTGAGTCCCAGATTTGTTGGCCCCTTCACCATCAAGGAACAGGTCAACCCCGTCACGTATAAGCTCCAACTCCCACCTCACTACCGGATCCACCCTACGTTTCATGTATCACTGCTCAAACCTTACCACTCTCCTGTTCTTCCCTCCACAGAACCTGGCCATGAAGAGGAACCCCCTCCCCCATTGAACTTGGAAGAAGGAGCCATCTATGCCGTCCGCGAGATCTTGCAGTCCCGACGTCGCGGTGGCATGCTGGAGTACCTCGTCGATTGGGAAGGATACGGGCCAGAGGAAAGAACCTGGGTACCCAGAGGAGACATCTTAGACCCTGCACTTCTGGAGGAATTCCACAGCACCCATCCTGACCTCCCAGCGCCTCGGGGACGAGGTAGACCACCGCGACGTCGGAGGTCTCGGCCCTCAGGAGCGGGCCCTGGGGAGGGGGGTAGTGTCACGGATTGGCCAGGTTCTTCCACCTCACTCACCCAACGATCACTCTCACCTGAATTCTAATCACCAGCACCTGCACTTCATTAATCACGACACCTTCATAAGGCACACGCACACAGTCACCATTGTCCGGGCTCGTTGCTGCGAAAGCGGACTCACTCTACTTTCCTCATCGGATTCTAGAGGTGATCTAAAATACTTACCTGTTGTTACTTACCTGTCTTGACTTGCATTCCAGTCAGTCTGTCTCGTCAGTCAAACTCTGCATCCAGTGTGTGTGTGTGCCGTAAGCCAGCACCCAGTCTGCCTCTTCGACATCCTCCGACGATCGTTCCTGCAAACGGGAAGAAAAAACCACGTTAACCATTCATAGCCATCCTCTTCATCATCTACCATCTGCACAGTTATACTTACCCGGTCCTGCACGCCATCTTCTGCATCTGCTCTGCTTTGTGCAAATAAAACTTTACCAGTTATATCACTCACCTGTTTGTCAGTCTGCTTCCCTAACACCTTGCTTCCCATTCATTGCTCCAAGACAGTTTGGGAAAGCCAACAGATGTTGGGACTCAGCAGCTATCTCCCTCCACTCGGCTGTATCAGCCACAGGCATGCAATCAGAGTGTAGACAGTTCCAGACTGCCCCACACACCTGGCTCACTATTCCAACCACAGTACTGGCACCTACCCTGAAACCAAAGGCAAAAGACCGGATATACTATAGTATTGTCTGTAGTGAGTTCACAAACTGCAGTAAATACTACAGTAAACTTTAGAAATTACTATAGCAACTGTAGTAAATTGTAGTACACTAGTAAACTAGATAAAAAAAGTTTGTCAAGACAACCTTTAGGTTGGCTTGAGAAAGCTCAGCTTGAAAGTTTAAAGCAGTTGTAAAAGTCTGAAGTTTGAAAATATAGATAGATGGATTGCATAGAATTTGTTTGTTCCTAGGATAGCATGGTTAGATTGAAACAGATTAAAAGTTTAGATAGATAGATAGATAGATAGATAGATAGATAGATAGATAGATAGATAGATAGATAGATAGATAGATAGATACGTCTGGCGTCATCAATCCGGAACTAAAGTTTGATTCAGCTCCATTTTGGTAACCGGCTCGTAAGAACGATTCGTTCAAGAACCAAACATATAACAAAGTATCGCCAAAGCATTAAGAGAGCAGATAGCTCCTTATGTTTTCTAATTGCTCGCTCTCGCGGTACTTTGTCAACAATTTGTCTGAGCAACAACACTTCAAGTCTAACACACCCAGAATCTTCTGAAACTGCGGGAGTTTTTGCTGCGTTCACGCCATGTGCTCAGTGGGCACTGAAAATACTGAGTGAAAACTGAATTGTTTCGCTAAGAAGAGCAGATACAATGTAAGTAAGATATTAATTTAGAGCATCTTGGAGCCATGCCATATGTGTTTTGCTTTTCATGTTACTTTAATACAAGTGTCTTGGTTGTGTATTTACCAACATAACAACATACTGTGCATGCTTACAAGAAGGAACTTAACATGATTAAGGTATTAATTGGTTTCATTATTACAACACCATGAGCAATAATGGACAATAATTATCTTCTATTTTTTTTTTTTTTTTTGTGATATTTGGTTCAGTTTAATTCTTTGACAGAAAGGACAACATGTTTAATTAGGTAATTATATATATAAAAAAAAATGCATTTAAAGCTGGAAAATTTGCCGGTCATTATCACACCCTAGTTAAGGCTGTTAAGTGGCACATTCCTGTTTTTGACCAGAAGGTGTCTACAGCGCTTCCCTTTATTTAGAGATCATTTGACAAGTACGACAAAAAATTTATAAATAAAAATGTGTGTATTATATATAAACATTCTTTATATAGGTATTATGTAAATTTACAATAACTGTCATAATGGATTCTACATTAGTTAATGCTATGTAATTAATTACTGAATCACTATAAGATCATCAAGAAACCAGATTTAGTCAGTTTTACACTTTTTGTGAAAGAAGAGTCTCAAAGTGCTTCGAAAAACAAAGTTTCCTTAAATTTATGATCATAAACACTGTAGTTGTTGGTCAGTTATGCTTTTAAAATAATAATGGTACATTTAATAGAATATGGTACAAGAGTAGAATATATAAATGTTCCATGGCTTCTGGCGCCACCATTTGTAGAATTTAGTGGCACTGGTGCCACTGCTCTCAAATGTTAGTCTGGAGACCTGGACAACTATTGCCAATTAGCCAACTGCACACAAACATGCTTTCAATGGTTTTGTAATATTTTATATATATATATATATATATATATATATATATATATATATATATATTACTATTAAATAATCAGTAACAAAACAATAAATGATCAAATTACAAAAAAATGGAGGAATAGAGGGAATGTGTGAAATACACTTATAAAACTGAAGAAATAACTGAATAACAATAAGAGAAATTGTAAATAATATTGACATTCGATTTAAAAAAAAAGTAATTAAAATACATAAAGTACAATTGTTTAAATATGTATATATGTGTGTGTGTGTGTGTGTGTGTGTGTGTGTGCAAAACAATTAAATGACACGTATATCACAAAATGGAACCGTAAACAATAACAATAATAAAAAAAAAAAAAATTCACACAACTGGGAATTTACAGTTCATCAACATAATTTTTTTTTTTTTTAATTTTCCTGTGGTTGTGAACAACTTCCAGCTGAAGTGGAAGCTGGCACAGGAGCTCTTCTGGACTTCCTTCAAGGAGCTCGGGGCATCGGTGTACTTGCTGAAGTCCTCAGCGAGTAAGGACACCACACCATTGGCTTCAGACAAGCCGATGTCTACGATGTCCTCCACCTCTGGTTCTTGCTCCATAACCTTGGAAATTGCACAAAAAAAAAAAGAAGAAAAATTTGTAAAAATTAATAAATAAAAATAAATTTAATGCTTTTGCTTTTTGTTGTTGTAATAGTTATGTTTGCACATTAATCTATGAAGGGCTGTGCTATACTGTGAATACTGTCATGGCTGATGGTTGGTGCTCGGCACAAAGCAGCCTTGGGCGTGTTAGTGATTTTATGAAATAATTACCACATGATAATTTAGGAGAAACAGTTTTTATATGCAGCAAAAATGACAATCAAACACAACGGAACAATCTTGCCAAAGTCTTTAGGATTTCTTGAAACTGTCCTGGGGTGCGTTTCCCGTACAAAGACGTAATTCGCTGATTAACTTACATGGTACGATGCAATGTTGTGGAAACGAACTAGCAAGTCACGCCTGTTTCCTGAACAAGGTCGCATCTCCATCATTTGAACCACATTAGTTCAACAACGTAGGGCGGTTGTTAATGATGTCACGAGTAATAACTTCTCCTATTTATCTGATTAGAGATCTCAAAAATGCAGCTATACTGAACATGGCACCTAATGACTAATTCACTATTTTTTTTTCTTGTCATTTAGCTTTATTTGATGTTTGATTCATCGCGGATTCCCTCTTACGTCATATTCCAGGGTTCCCTTAGGCATTTGTGCACATGCGCACTTTTCAAAAACAGTGCTTTCAGAGGACGCACAAAATACTTATTAACTTAATGATATTAAAATGCATTTATATTTAGATTAAATGGAAGATATATATTGTACTGCATGTTAGTTTGCATTTTGGGCCCAAGAGCATTATTTATTAAGCCCATATGTCTTACTAACAAGAAACTAAACCACATGTACTACAGCTGTAGTTCCAACCACGTAAGTTTGCGATGCTGTTTGCGAATGTTTATAACTATGGTTTGGGGAAACACCCAATCGTTGAACTATGTTGGTAACGACAGAACTTGCGACCATAGTTGGCTAACGATGCTTTTGGGAAACGCACCCCTGGAGGTTTCTAGTGTGCCTAGTAAGTGTCACGGTACATGCATCTGTTGTGTTTTCCTTGTCATGTGATTATGTGTTTATCTGTGTTGTTACGTCATGCTCATCAGCGCGGCTGCCAATCAGTCCCCCACAGGTGTTTCACATCATCCCCGGCTATTTATACTCATCTCATTTTCACCTCCTCTGTCGATAGTTCATTCTGGATTCGGATCACTGTGGATTGTCTTGGTTGTCTTGTCACCTTGGATGTGTATTTCGTCGTCGTCGTTGTTTGTCTTTGGATTGTATCTTCACTGGATCTTCACGCCACGTCTACACCAGCCATCGAGCCCCTGCGTCACCCAGCCGAGAGTCATCACTGCACCGGAGTATTTGTTCACTGTGTTTGTCTTCAATAAACGTTTGTCTTATACTGCATTTGCTTCCTCCTCTCATCATTATCGTCACAGTAAGACCTTGATTAGCTGGTTCAGCTGTGTTTAATTAGGTTTGGAGCTAAACTGTGCATGAGTTTGGACAACCCCTGGTATCAGTAGCCTGATATAAAAATCAATGGATGTCTATGAAATACATAGTGAAACAACATTGTATTGGTATTTTGACTACGAAACAGACAAAGTTAGTAGAAAAAATAATCATGCATCATACTGTTAACTGTTCATTTTTTCAAAGTGAATTACATGTATTTATTTAAATGCAATTATTTAAATCAATTATATTGTTTTAAAATTAATTATTTTAATGAATTATATATATTGAACTTGTTTTTAATAAAATGTTTTTATGATAATGTTTTATAAACTTATTTTTAATGAATTTACGTATTATTTATTACTTATGAACTTGTTCATTAAATATCTTTAAATTAATTGAAAATGTACGTTTTTAAAATTAATTCAATTTGTTTTTAAATGAACTTAATTTTCATTCATTTTGTATGTAATTAACTTGTTTTTAATGAATTGTATTTATTATGTTGCATACCTCCACAGTTGTGTAGATGGTTGAATTAAACTTTGAGGCCTTGGCTTTTTGCTCGCAGCTGACAGATGTTGACTTTTTCATTTATTTGGAGCTTGGTCAGGGCCTGGTCCCGCCACATGGACACCTCAAGGATTCTGGAGCCACTTTTTATCCCCAGATCCAAGATGGGGACTTCTGTGTCCCTCACAGTTGTCATCCTTGCAACCTGCATCTATAAAGGTATTTTAAATGAAAAATGAATTGTTAAAGATTAATTAATAATGTTTTGGGCAGTGTTTGATAATTGAGTTTAAAACACTCACATGTTCCACTGTTCCTTCCAGAGTCAAGTAGCCCCCTCTTGAAAAGAGGTCCTGCTTATCTCCATTCACCAAGACATATGGTGGAATCAGGGCATCTTTGGCCATCTTCTCGGCACCAAAGGTCAGTGTGAGGGGAGCGGTTTTGTAGGTCGTCATGTGTGGCCCCATTGAACAGACGTTCCTGCTCATACCATGAGGACACGGTGTAGTTTTTTATGTAGTATGTCACATCCTCTTGGAAGAGGACTGTGTGATGTACACCTGACCACCAGTGGACAGTGCACTAAGGCAGTGTTTTTCAACCACTGTACACTAGTGTGCCGTGAGAGATCGTCAGGTGTGCCGTGGGAAATTATTCAATTTCACCTAATTGGTATAAAACATTTTTTGAAAACTAATAAGTTATTGTCTGCGAATAATATGCCAATGTCGAGTGTCTGCGCTGTCTAGTGACACCGGCAGTGTAATCATGTCATACTCTTCCATATCAGTAGGTGGCAGCAGATAGGTAATTGCCTTGTATTTCGAGACGAGAATTAATGATGCCTGGATGTGACAGGTAGCAGTGACAGTGGCATTGTGGAGTTTTGGCAATTAAATTGAGCTCGAACACACCAAATTGACGACACCCGACTACACACTAGAAGGTGCTTTCTGCGCATGCGTGAGGAGATATACCCCTGCGGTCACCCGCGATTACGAGTCATCCAAAATATTTTTAATCATATTCGGGTCGCGGTCGGTCGGCTCGTTTGAAATAAAGATGCCAATTAAACCTTTGTACTTTTTATAGTACTAGACACAATTTTCTATGAAATACATAGACCTACACTTTATTGGCTGAATTTACCTTTTGATTGTTGAGTGTTATTAACTGTTGAAAAATTGCTGATGCGGGACAAAATGCCCAATTTCCAACACGTTGAACAGAGCATTGCTGTACCATTTTAGGCTACTTTTAAACACATATAGCTCAGTAATGTTAGTTTTATGTATTTTCTGAGAGGGGTGGGATTTTTGTTGGGAAAGTCAGGGGAGAGACGCATTTTCACCATTTTTTAAGCCTAAAGTTTATGGTTTTTGCACTTCTAGGGTTCTGTACACACTTGACCCTGATGGGACTGGGGTGGCTATATGGAGATGCCATTCTGATGATGAAAAACATGAAAAGTGTTTTGTTTTTTTTCTCCTGAAAATAGCAAATGAAGCAAACATAAAACAGATTAAGATCATAGTGATTAAGAGAAAAAAAATAATATATATATATATATATAAATATACATATACACATATATATATATATATATATATATATATATATATATATATATATATATATATAATTACATTTTGATGTGTTTACAGAAGGAATTTTACAAAATATCTTCATGGAACATGAACTTTACTTAATTTCTTAATGATTTTTGGCATAAAAAAAAATAAAAAATGTTGACCCATGCAATGTATTTTTGGCTATTGCTACAAATATACCCCAGCGACTTAAGACTGGTTTTGTGGTCCAGGGTCACATATATGATTAAAGGGATTGTTTACAAAATTTCTATTCTTTAATTATATTGTCATTTTTTAAATATATTGAGATTGTTTGTGCTAATATACTAATTATTATTTGTCCCTCTCTGTCATTTAGGAGTTGTGCAATGATAAATTAGGGCGGCTGTAAGGTGTGCAGACATCTTGAGGGTAAGCAAAAATACAGATTAAAGACTCATGGTAACGTTTACTTAACGCAACGGTAAATTAATGCACTGTTTTCTTATACACAGCAAAGTTCCTTTCAGAAACACTCCTCTCAAATGAAAATCCTGTCAGAATAGACTTCATTATATACAGTATAACTTTAGTTATTACAGTATATTCTGACAGGATTTGCTTTGAGAGGATGTTTCTATCATATTCTAAAGTGCTTTTTCCCTTTAATTCAAGTTAAATTCATTCTTGAAGGTCATGAACAAATGAAAGTACATTAAGATTCATTAATTTGAGAAAAAAATGCATTTTCTTGTCAGAATCTCTCCTCTCACGCCAGATCCTTTCAGAATGTTTGTTGACATTGTAACATGTCATAGTAAAAAGCATGTGTTTTGTGGGAGCTTCCCAAAAGGAACTTCAATTACTCAGTCATTTTTGATCGTACAGATGAAAGCAGTACATCAATCGAATCTGTAAAGGGTCTACTTTGTATATACTCACAAAAACAAAACAAATAGTGATTTTGCAAAATGAAAACAAAAAGGGTGTGCTGTCTGCCACGTTGGTCTTGGTGATCTTCATTCATAAACACGTCATTAAAATATACTATAACTCAAGCCAATACACAACACAGAGACATGAGCAATGTCTATAGAAAGCTTGATATGTATACTTTTAAACAAAGTAAGTTTGATCGACAAAAAATATTCTGTGATAAAGTAATCCATATGAAACCAACGCAATGTCCAGTGTATTCGAACGGAGCTAATTTTATTTAATTCGATCTCGCCCACCAGCTTTGTTAACGTCCATATTTTAATTAGCCACGTGAGCAAAGAGATAAACACCTACCTGACACCACAGGAGTTTTAGCCTGATTTTGCCCCGATTTTCCCCTTCCGAGAATCGGAGCAAAAATCTTGTCAAGCACCTCGATGGGCCCGATGTTCGGCAAAGATTATCTTGTCATGTGAGGCGCTCAAAGATCGAATCTTGCACCTCCCAATCTGCTATATCAACAAGTTTGATATTCAGGATTTTAAATCTGGATGATCACGGCTGTGATTACGTCAGTACTTTCAGAATAGCCAATAAGAAACAAGTCTACGAAGAGACGGAAGTGACAGCACTCGAAAATGGCGACCGCGAAACAAGTTTGTTGGACTTTGGAGATGGAGGAGCGTCTTGTTGAGATGTGGCAACAACATGACTGCCTTTGTAATATTTTGTCAAAGTTGTACCACAACCGCACCGATAAGGAGAAGAGTTGGGGAGAGATTGCTTCGGATTTAAACTTACCAGGTGAGTATAGAAAGCTGTTAGTGCGCTAGGCTAGTAAAAGTGAACAAACTGTTGAAACGTCAGTGACCATCAGTTACATACATGTCTGTCAAAAGCAATAAAAGATAGAAATTTATTCATATAAAACGTCCACAAACACTCTCTCACTCACACACACACACACACACACACACACACACACACACACACACACACACACACACACACACACACACACACACACCTCAAGGCAATAATGTTTTGTTAGAATTACCACATTTAAAATCAATTTAAGTGTTAGTGCTAATGATGCATTCATATAAAGTGTACTTAAGTACAACTTTTGAGAAAATGTACTTCTACTACGATACAGTTTTTCTATATATTAACTTATTTTAAACTTAAGATTAGTTTGTAAACAGTCTACTAAAAATCAACTAATGTTTAAAGCACACTTTTGAAAAACACTAATAAAACTCTTTTGTATGTTTTTTCTGTAGTTTACTTTTTTAGTACACTTAAAATTTATTTAAGTATTACTGGTATTTAGTATACTTTTTTTCAAGTGTACTAAAGTCCTACTTTAATATAAACATACTTTTAATTAGTAGATTTATAGTGTATAAACATCGCACTTTTACTTAAAGGTTGTATCAGCGATTTCTAGCCTGAAACATAAAGTGTCAATTTCAGCTGACCTTTCATCACGATCCGCTCGCTGCCTGCCCCATAAATTGTCTGTGAAAAAAACGTGTCTCTCTAGACAATCAGTGTTCCAACCAATCAGCATCAGGGGTTTGGTGTTGTGGACTTTCGCTCCGCCTCCCTCACATCCCAGCACCAGTAGGAAAGTCCACAACACCAAACCCCTGAGCCTGATTGGTTGGAACACTGTTTGATTATCTGTGGAATAGTTGATAGCGCTGATTGTTTTTTTGGCATATCTCGGACCCTAGGCTGACCAGAGAGACAAGTTTTTTTCACAGACAATTTATGGGGCAGGCAGCGAGCGGATCGTGAAGAAAGGTCAGCTGAAATTGACACTTTATGTTTTAGGCTAGAAATCGCTGATACAACCTTTAACACAAAAAATAACAATGTACTAGTCATGTATTTGCAGGTATTTAAGTATATATTTTTTTCACCTGGGACTAGTGATGGGAAGTTCGGTTCTTTTCCGCGAACCAGTTCTTTCGGACAGTGCGTTTCAAAGAACCGGTTCAAATCATCAGCTCTCTTTTCACAGCCGTTCAAGAACTGTTTGAGTAACTGAATAACTCGGGAAATTGATTTTTTTTTTAATCAGAGGGAGTGTCGGGCACGTTAAAAAGTAAAAACCTTTAAGTAATTTGTGGATTAGTGCTTACTAGAGAAAAGACAAACCGTTTCAAACGATTCAGTTCGATTTGGTGAACTGGTTCAACCGGTTCACTAAGAAGATCCGATTAAATAGAACGATTCATTCGCGAACCGGACATCACTACCTGGGACTGCTGACACACTCCAGCCACATGAAGTCTAGCATTGTCTCGAATTAGGAGGAACCCAGGGCCAATCGCATCGGCATATAATCTCAAAAGGGGTCTGAGGATCTCATCTCGGTACCTAATGGCAGTCAGGCTACCTCCAAAGAAATGCCACCCCACACCATTACTGACCCACTGCCAAACCGGTCATACTGGAGGATGTTGCAGGCAGCAGAGCGTTCTCCACGGCATCTCCAGACTCTGACGTCTGTCACATGTGCTCAGTGTGAACCTGCTTTCATCTGTGAAGAGCACAGGGCACCAGTAGCAAATTTGCCAATCTTGGTGTTCTCTGGCAAATGCCAAACGTCCTGCACGGCGTTGGGCTGTAAGCACAACCCTCACCTGTGGACGCGGGCCCTCATGGAGTCTGTTTCTGACCGTTTGAGCAGACACATGCACATTTGAGGCCTACTGGAGGTCATTTTGAGGGCTCTGGCAGTGCTCCTCCTGTTCCTCCTTGCACAAAGGCAGAGGTAGCGGTCCTGCTGCTGGGTTGTTGCCCTCCTTTATGCTCTGGACACTACGCTGACAGACACAGCAAACCTTGCCACAGCTTGCATTGATGTGCCATTCTGGATGAGCTGCACTACCTCAGCCACTCGTGTGGGTTGTAGACTCCGTCCCAATCCTTTCACCAATATCTAATATATTTAACTATAAAAAGTATATAGAAGTATAAAAAATATTTTTTTAAATATACATTTTAAATATACAAAACTTACAACATGTAGGCTTATATTGTGGAGATAACGAGGTGCAGGTGTGTGTGTGTGTGTGTGTGTGTCAGTCCCTGGTGTGAAGGAGCATGGGAAAATGTAGTTGTGGTGCGAGAGTTTGTGTGAGGCAAGAGTCCATCTGGTGGTGACCGGACGGAAAGGTTACAGATCATTTTTGTAACAGACCCACTGTAAATAACTGATTATAAAAAACTCAATAATTAAGCACTAAATTAGCATTTAAGAATGATTTAATGTTACAGTGAAAACTAGAGTAATGGCTACTGAAAATACAGCTTTACCATCAAAGGAATAAATTTAACTTTAAAATACATTAGAATACAAAACAGTTGTTGTAATTAAATAAATTAAATACAAGTAATATTTTATTCAATTGTAATAATAATTCAAAATATTACTGTTTTACTGTATTTTTGATTAAATAAATGCAGCCTTGGTGAACATAAATGTCTTTCCTCTTCGAGTCACGATTGGTCAGCAGCTGAATCCACAGGAATATTTACTAATTATGTATTTTTGAGTCTTCAAAGATTACCCAAAGATAAATAAATAAATCAAATTTCCTCACAATAAAAATGATAAATCAGCAACATTATATGACAGGTGATAATTTTTATTTATTTTATTCAACACATCATGTAACATTTCAAACAGTACATCAAGTATTGTTATGACAAATATAATGACTTAGAAATATGGCATACATAAAAATAAAATAATAACATAAATACATAAAGTGTGCCATTCTTATAAGATCAAATTTCCTGCTCTATTGAGGTGACGGATAAAAGAAAAATAATAATAATAAGCTATAATAATAATAATAATAATAAAACTAAAATTTAAAAATGTCAGTACAAGTACATTGCAAAAAAAAAAAAAAAAATTCCGGATAGCAAACAATGGTCACGGATCAAAAAATAACAAGTGTACATCAAAAATGTAATAAATGTAATGTTTCTTACTCTCAGTGCTCTCAGACAATTTTTGCTCATATTTCGATTTATTGGTATGCTTATGCTGTTTGTCACTAGGTTTTTGTTTCCACGTTTTGCACTTGGTTTTCCAAATGTGGCGGTTAGAGTTTGATGTAAAACAGGGCAGGCTTAAGCGTCATCACTGGTCCACCAGTTCTAGATTGACAGCTCCTCCTCGAGCCAATCAGTCGAAGAGGGGCGTCAACGTCACTCCACGCGCCTCATCAGCTGCCGATGCTCGCTGTTCACTTGCAGGTGAAAATGGCCATCCGTCAGCTGGGGAACATCTTTCCATGCAGCACCTGTCTGTCTGTCACTGATGTACGTCTGCCTGGCCATCCATTAACATTAAACCAAACTATCCTAGCCATAACCCGTCGCCATTATCTTCACCATCTTTAGTCTACGTTCACATCGTGAAAGGGAGCAGCCGGTCGGCCATATTGGAGGCACTGAACGTAAACAATACCACTGAACCAAATGAAACTCCCATATTTCCCTAATTATTGCTGCTGAAAATGGTCAGTTATTGTCATGTTTTAGGCTGTGCTAATCGGTCGGACCGGGAAAAACATTTGGAGTACTATAGACTGACAAAATTTAAAAAACTGTCTGAGTAACAAAAAGGTGTTTGTGGTTGAAACTGAACTAGAATTTCTTGGACAAAAAACTTGATAACATTCATGTTTGTTCGTATCATTTCCAGTCCAGGAGTTGAAATATTAGTCTAATATCTTAACTAGATAAAAAGTTTGTTAGCAAACTTTAAGTTGGCTTGAGAAAGCCTAGCCAATAAGTTTTAAGTAGTTTTAAAAGCTTTTAGTTTAAAGAAAGTTTAAAGGTTTTCAGTTTGAAATAGTTTTAGTTTGATTAATAGAGTTTGAAGATAGATAGGCTAGATAGATATAAATAGTTTGAAAATAGATAGATTTATAGATATAAATAGTTAGAAGATATAAATAGTTTGAATGTGAATAGATGCTAAGGTGTTGCTATGTGGTTGCTATGCGGTTGCTAGCATTATTTAAGCAAGACTTGCAAGTCGTTAACATGATTTTTAGCATGACTAACAAGTCGCTAGCATGATTTTAGCATGACTAGCAAGTCGCTAGCATGATTTTAGCACGACTAGCAAGTCGCTACCATGATTTTAGCATTATTTTAGCATGACTAGCAAAGTCGCTAGCATGATTCTAGCATGACTAGCAAGTCGCTAGCATGATATTAGCATGACTAGCAAGTCGCTAGCATGATTTTAGCAAGACTAGCAAGTCGCTAACATGATTTTTAGCATGACTAGCAAGTCGCTAGCATGATTTTAGCACGACTAGCAAGTCGCTAGCATGATTTTAGCACGACTAGCAAGTCGCTAGCATGATTTTAGCATTATTTTAGCATGACTAGCAAAGTCGCTAGCATGATTCTAGCATGACTAGCAAGTCGCTAGCATGATTTTATCAAGACTAGCAAGTCGCTAGCATGATTTTAGCATGACTAGCAAGTCGCTAGCATGATTTTAGCATTATTTTAGCATGACTAGCAAAGTCGCTAGCATGATTTTAGCATGACTAGCAAGTCGCTAACATGATATTAGCATGACTAGCAAGTCGCTAGCATGACTTTAGGAAAACTAGCAAGTCTCTAGCATTATTTAAGCAAGACTAGCAAGTCGCTAACATGATTTTTAGCATGACTAGCAAGTCGCTAGCATGATTTTTCCATGACTAACAAGTCGCTAGCATGATTTTAGCATGACTAGCAAGTCGCTAGCATGATTTTAGCATTATTTTAGCATGACCACCAAGTCACTAGCATGACTAGCAAGTCGCTAGCATGATTTTAGCACGACTAGCAAGTCGCTAGCATGATTTTAGCATGACTAGCAAGTCGCTAGCATGATTTTAGCATGACTAACAAGTCGCTAGCATGATTTTAGCAAGACTAGCAAGTCGCTAGCCTGATTTTAGCATGACTAGCAAGTCGCTAGCATGATTTTAGCATGACTAGCAATACGCTAGTATGATTTTAACATTATTTTAGCATGACTAGCAAGTCGCTAGCATGATTTTAACATTATTTTACCATGACTAGCAAAGTCGCTAGCATGATTTTAGCATGACTAGCAAGTCGCTAGCATGATTTTAGCACCACTAGCAAGTCGCTAGCATGATTTTAGCACAACTAGCAAGTCGCTAGCATGATTTAGCATTTTTTTAGCATGACTAGCAAGTCGCTAGCATGATTTTAGCATGACTAGCAAGTCGCTAGCAGGATTTTAGCATGACTAGCAAAGTCGCTAGCATGATTTTAGCATGACTAGCAAGTCACTAGCATGATTTTAGCATTATTTTAGCATGACTAGCAAAGTCGCTAGCATGATTCTAGCATGACTAGCAAGTCGCTAGCATGATATTAGCATGACTAGCAAGTCGCTAGCATGATTTTAGCAAGACTAGCAAGTCGCTAGCATTATTTAAGCAAGACTAGCAAGTCGCTAACATGATTTTTAGCATGACTAGCAAGTCACTAACATGATTTTACCATGACTAACAAGTCGCTAGCATGATTTTAGCATGACTAGCGAGTCGCTAGCATGATTTTAGCATGACTAGCAATTCGCTAGCATGATTTTAGCATGACTAGCAAGTCGCTAGCATGATTTTAGCAAGACTAGCAAGTCGCTAGCATGATTTTAGCATGACTAGCAAAGTCGCTAGCATGATTCTAGCATGACTAGTAAGTCGCTAGCATGATATTAGCATGACTAGCAAGTCGCTAGCATGATTTTAGCAAGACTAGCAAGTCGCTAGCATTATTTAAGCAAGACTAGCAAGTCGCTAACATGATTTTTAGCATGACTAGCAAGTCGCTAGCATGATTTTAACATGACTAGCAAGTCGCTAGCATGATTTTAGCACAACTAGCAAGTCGCTAGCATGATTTTAGCAAGACTAGCAAGTCGCTAGCATGATTTTAGCAAGACTAGCAAGTCGCTAGCATGATTTTAGCAAGACTAGCAAGTCGCTAGCATTATTTAAGCAAGACTAGCAAGTCGCTAACATGATTTTTAGCATGACTAGCAAGTCACTAGCATGATTTTACCATGACTAACAAGTCGCTAGCATGATTTTAGCATGACTAGCGAGTCGCTAGCATGAATTTAGCATTATTTTAGCATGACTAGCAAAGTCGCTAGCATGATTCTAGCATGACAAGCAAGTCGCTAGCATGATATTAGCATGACTAGCAAGTCGCTAGCATGATTTTAACAAGACTAGCAATTCGCTAGCATTATTTAAGCAAGACTAGCAAGTCGCTAACATGATATTAGCATGACTAGCAAGTCGCTAGCATGATTTTAGCAAGACTAGCAAGTCGCTAGCATTATTTAAGCAAGACTAGCAAGTCGCTAACATGATTTTTAGCATGACTAGCAAGTCACTAGCATGATTTTACCATGACTAACAAGTCGCTAGCATGATTTTAGCATGACTAGCGAGTCGCTAACATGAATTTAGCATTATTTTAGCATGACTAGCAAAGTCGCTAGCATGATTCTAGCATGACAAGCAAGTCGCTAGCATGATATTAGCATGACTAGCAAGTCGCTAGCATGATTTTAGCAAGACTAGCAAGTCGTTAGCATTATTTAAGCAAGACTAGCAAGTCGCTAACATGATTTTTAGCATGACTAGCAAGTCGCTAGCATGATTTTACCAAGACTAACAAGTCGCTAGCATGATTTTAGCACGACTAGCAAGTCGCTAGCATGATTTTAGCATGACTAGCAAGTCGCTAGCATGAATTTAGCATGATTTCATCATGACTAGCAAAGTCGCTAGCATGATTCTAGCATGACAAGCAAAGTCGCTAGCATGATTCTAGCATGACAAGCAAGTCGCTAGCATGATATTAGCATGACTAGCAAGTCGCTAGCATGATTTTAGCAAGACTAGCAAGTCGCTAGCATTATTTAAGCAAGACTAGCAAGTCGCTAACATGATTTTTAGCATGACTAGCAAGTCACTAGCATGATTTTAGCATGACTAGCGAGTCGCTAGCATGATTTTAGCATGACTAGCAAGTCGCTAGCATGATTTTAGCACGACTAGCAAGTCGCTAGCATGATTTTAGCAAGACTAGCAATTCGCTAGCATTATTTAAGCAAGACTAGCAAGTCGCTAACATGATATTAGCATGACTAGCAAGTCGCTAGCATGATTTTAGCAAGACTAGCAAGTCGCTAGCATTATTTAAGCAAGACTAGCAAGTCGCTAACATGATTTTTAGCATGACTAGCAAGTCACTAGCATGATTTTACCATGACTAACAAGTCGCTAGCATGATTTTAGCATGACTAGCGAGTCGCTAACATGAATTTAGCATTATTTTAGCATGACTAGCAAAGTCGCTAGCATGATTCTAGCATGACAAGCAAGTCGCTAGCATGATATTAGCATGACTAGCAAGTCGCTAGCATGATTTTAGCAAGACTAGCAAGTCGTTAGCATTATTTAAGCAAGACTAGCAAGTCGCTAACATGATTTTTAGCATGACTAGCAAGTCGCTAGCATGAATTTAGCATGATTTCATCATGACTAGCAAAGTCGCTAGCATGATTTTAGCACGACTAGCAAGTCGCTAGCATGATTTTAGCATGATTTCATCATGACTAGCAAAGTCGCTAGCATGATTCTAGCATGACAAGCAAAGTCGCTAGCATGATTCTAGCATGACAAGCAAGTCGCTAGCATGATATTAGCATGACTAGCAAGTCGCTAGCATGATTTTAGCAAGACTAGCAAGTCGCTAGCATTATTTAAGCAAGACTAGCAAGTCGCTAACATGATTTTTAGCATGACTAGCAAGTCACTAGCATGATTTTAGCATGACTAGCGAGTCGCTAGCATGATTTTAGCATGACTAGCAAGTCGCTAGCATGATTTTAGCACGACTAGCAAGTCGCTAGCATGATTTTAGCAAGACTAGCAAGTCGCTAGCATGATTTTAGCATTATTTTAGCATGACTAGCAAAGTCGCTAGCATGATTCTAGCATGACTAGTAAGTCGCTAGCATGATATTAGCATGACTAGCAAGTCGCTAGCATGATTTTAGCAAGACTAGCAAGTCGCTAGCATTATTTAAGCAAGACTAGCAAGTCGCTAACATGATTTTTAGCATGACTAGCAAGTCGCTACCATGATTTTAGCATGACTAGCAAGTCGCTAGCATGATTTTAGCACAACTAGCAAGTCGCTAGCATGATTTTAACATGACTAGCAAGTCGCTAGCATGAATTTAGCATTATTTTAGCATGACTAGCAAAGTCGCTAGCATGATTCTAGCATGACAAGCAAGTCGCTAGCATGATATTAGCATGACTAGCAAGTCGCTAGCATGATTTTAGCAAGACTAGCAAGTCGTTAGCATTATTTAAGCAAGACTAGCAAGTCGCTAACATGATTTTTAGCATGACTAGCAAGTCGCTAGCATGAATTTAGCATTATTTTAGCATGACTAGCAAAGTCGCTAGCATGATTCTAGCATGACAAGCAAGTCGCTAGCATGATATTAGCATGACTAGCAAGTCGCTAGCATGATTTTAGCAAGACTAGCAAGTCGTTAGCATTATTTAAGCAAGACTAGCAAGTCGCTAACATGATTTTTAGCATGACTAGCAAGTCACTAGCATGATTTTACCATGACTAACAAGTCGCTTGCATGATTTTAGCATGACTAGCGAGTCGCTAGCATGATTTTAGCACGACTAGCAAGTCGCTAGCATGATTTTAGCATTATTTTAGCATGACTAGCAAAGTCGCTAGCATGATTTTAGCATGACTAGCAAGTCGCTAACATGATATTAGCATGACTAGCAAGTCGCTAGCATGACTTTAGGAAAACTAGCAAGTCTCTAGCATTATTTAAGCAAGACTAGCAAGTCGCTAACATGATTTTTAGCATGACTAGCAAGTCGCTAGCATGATTTTTCCATGACTAACAAGTCGCTAGCATGATTTTAGCATGACTAGCAAGTCGCTAGCATGATTTTAGCATTATTTTAGCATGACCACCAAGTCACTAGCATGACTAGCAAGTCGCTAGCATGATTTTAGCACGACTAGCAAGTCGCTAGCATGATTTTAGCATGACTAGCAAGTCGCTAGCATGATTTTAGCATGACTAACAAGTCGCTAGCATGATTTTAGCAAGACTAGCAAGTCGCTAGCCTGATTTTAGCATGACTAGCAAGTCGCTAGCATGATTTTAGCATGACTAGCAATACGCTAGTATGATTTTAACATTATTTTAGCATGACTAGCAAGTCGCTAGCATGATTTTAACATTATTTTACCATGACTAGCAAAGTCGCTAGCATGATTTTAGCATGACTAGCAAGTCGCTAGCATGATTTTAGCACCACTAGCAAGTCGCTAGCATGATTTTAGCACAACTAGCAAGTCGCTAGCATGATTTAGCATTTTTTTAGCATGACTAGCAAGTCGCTAGCATGATTTTAGCATGACTAGCAAGTCGCTAGCAGGATTTTAGCATGACTAGCAAAGTCGCTAGCATGATTTTAGCATGACTAGCAAGTCACTAGCATGATTTTAGCATTATTTTAGCATGACTAGCAAAGTCGCTAGCATGATTCTAGCATGACTAGCAAGTCGCTAGCATGATATTAGCATGACTAGCAAGTCGCTAGCATGATTTTAGCAAGACTAGCAAGTCGCTAGCATTATTTAAGCAAGACTAGCAAGTCGCTAACATGATTTTTAGCATGACTAGCAAGTCACTAACATGATTTTACCATGACTAACAAGTCGCTAGCATGATTTTAGCATGACTAGCGAGTCGCTAGCATGATTTTAGCATGACTAGCAATTCGCTAGCATGATTTTAGCATGACTAGCAAGTCGCTAGCATGATTTTAGCAAGACTAGCAAGTCGCTAGCATGATTTTAGCATGACTAGCAAAGTCGCTAGCATGATTCTAGCATGACTAGTAAGTCGCTAGCATGATATTAGCATGACTAGCAAGTCGCTAGCATGATTTTAGCAAGACTAGCAAGTCGCTAGCATTATTTAAGCAAGACTAGCAAGTCGCTAACATGATTTTTAGCATGACTAGCAAGTCGCTAGCATGATTTTAACATGACTAGCAAGTCGCTAGCATGATTTTAGCACAACTAGCAAGTCGCTAGCATGATTTTAGCAAGACTAGCAAGTCGCTAGCATGATTTTAGCAAGACTAGCAAGTCGCTAGCATGATTTTAGCAAGACTAGCAAGTCGCTAGCATTATTTAAGCAAGACTAGCAAGTCGCTAACATGATTTTTAGCATGACTAGCAAGTCACTAGCATGATTTTACCATGACTAACAAGTCGCTAGCATGATTTTAGCATGACTAGCGAGTCGCTAGCATGAATTTAGCATTATTTTAGCATGACTAGCAAAGTCGCTAGCATGATTCTAGCATGACAAGCAAGTCGCTAGCATGATATTAGCATGACTAGCAAGTCGCTAGCATGATTTTAACAAGACTAGCAATTCGCTAGCATTATTTAAGCAAGACTAGCAAGTCGCTAACATGATATTAGCATGACTAGCAAGTCGCTAGCATGATTTTAGCAAGACTAGCAAGTCGCTAGCATTATTTAAGCAAGACTAGCAAGTCGCTAACATGATTTTTAGCATGACTAGCAAGTCACTAGCATGATTTTACCATGACTAACAAGTCGCTAGCATGATTTTAGCATGACTAGCGAGTCGCTAACATGAATTTAGCATTATTTTAGCATGACTAGCAAAGTCGCTAGCATGATTCTAGCATGACAAGCAAGTCGCTAGCATGATATTAGCATGACTAGCAAGTCGCTAGCATGATTTTAGCAAGACTAGCAAGTCGTTAGCATTATTTAAGCAAGACTAGCAAGTCGCTAACATGATTTTTAGCATGACTAGCAAGTCGCTAGCATGATTTTACCAAGACTAACAAGTCGCTAGCATGATTTTAGCACGACTAGCAAGTCGCTAGCATGATTTTAGCATGACTAGCAAGTCGCTAGCATGAATTTAGCATGATTTCATCATGACTAGCAAAGTCGCTAGCATGATTCTAGCATGACAAGCAAAGTCGCTAGCATGATTCTAGCATGACAAGCAAGTCGCTAGCATGATATTAGCATGACTAGCAAGTCGCTAGCATGATTTTAGCAAGACTAGCAAGTCGCTAGCATTATTTAAGCAAGACTAGCAAGTCGCTAACATGATTTTTAGCATGACTAGCAAGTCACTAGCATGATTTTAGCATGACTAGCGAGTCGCTAGCATGATTTTAGCATGACTAGCAAGTCGCTAGCATGATTTTAGCACGACTAGCAAGTCGCTAGCATGATTTTAGCAAGACTAGCAATTCGCTAGCATTATTTAAGCAAGACTAGCAAGTCGCTAACATGATATTAGCATGACTAGCAAGTCGCTAGCATGATTTTAGCAAGACTAGCAAGTCGCTAGCATTATTTAAGCAAGACTAGCAAGTCGCTAACATGATTTTTAGCATGACTAGCAAGTCACTAGCATGATTTTACCATGACTAACAAGTCGCTAGCATGATTTTAGCATGACTAGCGAGTCGCTAACATGAATTTAGCATTATTTTAGCATGACTAGCAAAGTCGCTAGCATGATTCTAGCATGACAAGCAAGTCGCTAGCATGATATTAGCATGACTAGCAAGTCGCTAGCATGATTTTAGCAAGACTAGCAAGTCGTTAGCATTATTTAAGCAAGACTAGCAAGTCGCTAACATGATTTTTAGCATGACTAGCAAGTCGCTAGCATGATTTTACCAAGACTAACAAGTCGCTAGCATGATTTTAGCACGACTAGCAAGTCGCTAGCATGATTTTAGCATGACTAGCAAGTCGCTAGCATGAATTTAGCATGATTTCATCATGACTAGCAAAGTCGCTAGCATGATTCTAGCATGACAAGCAAAGTCGCTAGCATGATTCTAGCATGACAAGCAAGTCGCTAGCATGATATTAGCATGACTAGCAAGTCGCTAGCATGATTTTAGCAAGACTAGCAAGTCGCTAGCATTATTTAAGCAAGACTAGCAAGTCGCTAACATGATTTTTAGCATGACTAGCAAGTCACTAGCATGATTTTAGCATGACTAGCGAGTCGCTAGCATGATTTTAGCATGACTAGCAAGTCGCTAGCATGATTTTAGCACGACTAGCAAGTCGCTAGCATGATTTTAGCAAGACTAGCAAGTCGCTAGCATGATTTTAGCATTATTTTAGCATGACTAGCAAAGTCGCTAGCATGATTCTAGCATGACTAGTAAGTCGCTAGCATGATATTAGCATGACTAGCAAGTCGCTAGCATGATTTTAGCAAGACTAGCAAGTCGCTAGCATTATTTAAGCAAGACTAGCAAGTCGCTAACATGATTTTTAGCATGACTAGCAAGTCGCTACCATGATTTTAGCATGACTAGCAAGTCGCTAGCATGATTTTAGCACAACTAGCAAGTCGCTAGCATGATTTTAACATGACTAGCAAGTCGCTAGCATGAATTTAGCATTATTTTAGCATGACTAGCAAAGTCGCTAGCATGATTCTAGCATGACAAGCAAGTCGCTAGCATGATATTAGCATGACTAGCAAGTCGCTAGCATGATTTTAGCAAGACTAGCAAGTCGTTAGCATTATTTAAGCAAGACTAGCAAGTCGCTAACATGATTTTTAGCATGACTAGCAAGTCGCTAGCATGAATTTAGCATTATTTTAGCATGACTAGCAAAGTCGCTAGCATGATTCTAGCATGACAAGCAAGTCGCTAGCATGATATTAGCATGACTAGCAAGTCGCTAGCATGATTTTAGCAAGACTAGCAAGTCGTTAGCATTATTTAAGCAAGACTAGCAAGTCGCTAACATGATTTTTAGCATGACTAGCAAGTCACTAGCATGATTTTACCATGACAAGTCGCTTGCATGATTTTAGCATGACTAGCGAGTCGCTAGCATGATTTTAGCACGACTAGCAAGTCGCTAGCATGATTTTAGCATTATTTTAGCATGACTAGCAAAGTCGCTAGCATGATTCTAGCATGACTAGCAAGTCGCTAGCATGATTTTAGCATTACTAGCAAGTCGCTAGCATGATTTTAGCACGACTAGCAAGTCGCTAGCATGATTTTAGCATTATTTTAGCATGACTAGCAAGTCGCTAGCATTATTTTAGCATGACTAGCAAGTCGCTAGCATGATTTTAGCATGACTACCAAGTCGCTAGCATGATTTTAGCATGACTACCAAGTCGCTAGCATGATTTTAGCAAGACTAGTAAGTCGCTAGCATGATTTTTAACATGACTAGCAAGTCGCTAGCATGATTTTAGCATGACTAGCAAGTCGCTAGCATGATTTTAGCATGACTAGCAAGTCGCTAGCATGATTTTAGCATGACTAGCAAGTCGCTAGCATGATTTTAGCATGACTAGCAAGTCGCTAGCATGATTTTAGCATGACTAACAAGTCGCTAACATGATTTTAGCATGACTAGTAAGATAGATAGATAGATAGATAGATAGATAGATAGATAAGGTTTGAAGATAGATAGATAGATAGATAGATAGATAGATAGATAGATAGATAGATAGATAGATAGATAGATAGATAGATAGATAGATAAGGTTTGAAGATAGATAGATAGATAGATAGATAGATAGATAGATAGATAGATAGATAGATAGATAGATAGATTGATAGATTGATAGATAGATAGTTTAAAGCTTAATTGAGTATCAATGGCTTCTAGCAGTTTACATTACACATAGTTCAAACAGACATGGACTTTTGGTCAATGAAAGTCTATGGGACCTTTTTATGATTTTTAATATTAATTTTTAAGAAAACCGTAACTCAAAACAGTCTGAAAAGATATAGCAATCTAAGTTAGAACAGTATGAAGATCTGACCCGAGTTTGGAGTATGTAGCTTGAACGGTCTAGGAGGAGTAGGTGTCTAAATATTTTCCGCTCAGAAAAAGAAGAAGAAGAAGAAGAAGAAGAATAATAAGTTTAAATAGAATATCAGTAAGTTGGCTTTCTCAAGCCAACTTAATTAAAGGGGTCCTATTATGATCTTTTACAAAGTCTTTGGGTTGAAATAGAACATGCTCTCATGTTTGGTGATTCAAAAAACACATTATTTTTGACATAATTTACATTATTACAATACCTTTCTCCCAAACCTGGCACAAATGCCTGGATTAGTTGTTTTTGATGAAGGCCAGACACAGTACTGCCACGCCTCACATCACACACTGACTCAAATTCAAAAATTGAAAAAACGTAATTAACCCTTTCATACTACGTATCTTAACTTTAGTTCATCAAAATATTGTGCCCTTTCCTGCTCACTAAGTCCATCTCTCTGTGATTTAGCTGCTTCCACATGATTTTGTGTTGTTTAGACAGCATAAATTAGCAGAACAACCTATTTAGTAGTATATTAACCGTCCAATCCATGCTGTTGTTTACATCCGAGTATCACCAATATGGCCGCACATCCGGTTAACTGACCAAATCGTGATATAAATTCAAACCCACTCTTGAATAATCCACTTTATTCCTCACTAAATGAATTGGCCATTTAAATTATTAATTTAATTAAACGTCTTACTCTAAAAATAGTAACTTGCTGCCACCTACTGGCTGTTTTACTTGCTGACTTACTCATATACTCACTATATTCAAACTTTATATATTTAAAACATCTATATGATAGTTTTAAGCAATTACATATGTAGCTTTGTAAACAAATAAATCATTATTTTTAAAAATGCACGTGCCTCTGTAACTGCTTCTCTGTAAAACTATAGACCAATTTAGAGTAGATCTCACAGTTAAGTCACTTGCAGCTGCGCACACATATTGGTTGGCCGAAAAACACCGGGAAAAATATGTATTTCTGTGCCTTTTGACGTCAAAATCTGAATGCAAATCATTTTTATACAACACTGTCATCAAAGACGCCATTTGAAGCTAAACGCAGATGTTTAAACGGACATACTATGGATGAAAACTGCTTACTTTACTTTTAAACCAAGAATTTGATTTAAACAATAGGTCTATATAATATTCACATGTTGTTAACAGGGGGCATATTGTATTAGCCTTACAGTTACAGCATGAAATATTATTTAAACCTATTCCTATTAATATTTTTACATAACATTTATTTATTTTAATCTTACAATTCAGCCTTTTTTTTTGCAAACGCAAGTTTATATCTCCTAATTCGGACTTTATAACTTGATTAAAAAAAAAAAAAAGATGGGCTTTACCCATAAAAAACGTCATCCCTGTTTTGGATCTGTAAGACTATCCCACTATCTAAGGTCAATTTAGTTGAATATCAGTGCTTATCGATGGGGGACAAGCTCTTGTAATGAGCTGAGGACATTTCAAAAATGACATCTAATCAATATAATCTTCTATAATTGTTTTCAAATCGAACTCTTTTGTACCGTATCCGTGTAATTCTCTAGCCATAAAAGCTATCTCTATAATTGGTCTATAGTTTTCAGTGATCAGTTAGCCGAGTCATTGCATAAGCATTACATTCATTCATAATTAATTAATTTACTCATTTAAGGCTTATGGGTTGCCAGGTTGGCATACAGCAGTAACAGGCAGGTAAGGAATAATTGATGACGGGGCGTTGAGACGAAGCAGAGTTGCCGTTACACCTCGGGTCAACCGACGACAAACTGGCCCATGTACGCAGATATCCATGCCTTCCTGTGTCTGTGTATTTAACTGCAACGCGCACATCACGCAGCCTTTAACCCAGAAGTGTCAGCATGCAGTTGAGGTGAGCTATGAAAAAATGACGAAACCAGTGGTCGAACGCTATGAAAATAATAGTCGCTATGATGCACCCGTATGCCGCACTTTTAGCCGCACTGTGCCCTGCATTAATTAAAAATGTTTAGAATCTTAATGTGAAGATGCTTTAATAAATATGTTCATAAAGCATTAATGTATACATTTACTTATAAAGCTTGTTGCAGTGTATGAGTATAGTTGTTTAGGTAACTGTGTTGTACATGCAACTGGCTTTCAAAAATATTAATGCGCCCCAGTAGAGCTTTGGGTCTAGAACTGCCCCTGGTCTGTGCGTCTATCAAAAGAGATCGACAGCAGTGTCTCTACTAATAGTGAAACTTTAAGTTCATTTTCTTCAAGACCACTTTGTGTGTGATAGCTGTCATGTAGTCTTTAAGTTGTTATGCGTATGCTAACGTGTGTGTAACTGTATGTGTGTGCGTCTGTGAGGGAGAGAGTATGGGAGAAATAACAGATGTGCTTTCCGTACATAATAAAACATAATTTTGTGGCAAAAATCGATTATCGTTTTATCCTATTGTTTACTGTGTTTGGATTTTTGGTGATTTTGCTGTTTTGGGCTGTAAGGACCTTTGAAATAACTGAAATTGTGTGGAAGTGATATAGACCTGTAATGCGGTTAAGTGTTGCCTGGAACTACACGTTCGCCGTGTGTTTCTCTGAAAATAATGCACACCTCTAGAACGTCCGTCTGCCCCGGAGTATAAACACATAAACGCCTTATTCAACCAGCCGCCATTTTGGAAAAAGGTTTTGCTAATAGCTTATCAATATTTAATTATTTAATTAATATTGATTTTAGTTTCTCCTTTTGTGTCAGTTGCCTTGAAACAATTGTATATTATTTTGGCATTGCCCTTGTGGAAAACTATTTTGGCTAAATTTCTTTGATTTTATTGTACAAAATACTGATAATCATTTTTTTTTTGTCATGGAAATATGTATTATTTGGTATCTTGTGGACAAATTATGATAAATATATATATATTTTTTTAGATGCAAAATTTCCTATGCACAAATATAAGTTCTCCCACTAAAAAAACAAAACAAAACAAAACAAAACAAAAAACATTATTTTATTGATAGTATACAGTTTTCTATGGAACAAAAAGCAATAAAATAGTGAAAATAATCTGTAAAATAGTCTGTAAATGCTTTAATATTTTTTTTATAAAAATGTGTATATAATTGTTTATAAAATATAGAAATGTTTATAATTGCTTATAAAATATATACACACATACATATACCATAAATAGGAAATATAATTATGAATACATTTGTTTGACTGTTTATTTGTTTAGTTAGCTTTAAAAAAAAAATAAATATCAAACATGCATTTTTTTGCCTTTTATAGTCTTACATATTAAATGTGGTACAGACTCTTTTGTTATCAGACAGCATATTTTAGATGTGTATTTCACCAAGAATAAAACTCTGAATACCTCTGGAATATGTTTTATTATTTGTGTATGTTTTCTTTATATAAACATGCACATTTGAGATTGTAGACGCAGCAATGTGTTAACAGGACTTTTATTTTGATCTGTGTGACGTCACAAGGTCGCGCCGCGCTCCTGCGTCTAGAATCAGCTGGAGACAGGTTTGTGTTTTTAATTATCTAAAGTGTTTAAATCGATACAACACGTTCCGTATACTTTATAGTTTTTACAAGCGAAGTAAGTTAATTTATTATTATTGATTAGCATTATAATACACTATATAACATTAATGAATGCTATTTTGAGTTTAAACCTCATTCACACAATAATAACAGAAACGGTGCGTCCCATTTCTCTCCCTATATCGTGAGTCAGTTCATCGTAAAAACTCATTCCGTCACTGGCACGTACTGATGAAGAAACGGTGCTTTTTGAAACGCCGAGTCAATTGAGTCAAATGATTCGCAAAATGATTCACTGATTTGAATCGCTCGAATCGCCGACTCCTGTTGCTCAAAACGGTGTAAATGCAAAGAGAACAAGCCTTGTAGTCAAAAGTAAGATATTCAATGACAACTTTTACAATGAATAGCATTTTTGAAAGTGTAATCTCTATATAAAATACTAATTATTAAATAACTAATATTGATCAAAACTAAATGTGTATTTTTTGTTCTTTTATTCATTTGTTTATTATTATTGTTAATATTTATGGTCAAAGTTTTCTGTTTTCAGCTAATCACGTGATTCAAGGTCATTAACTATCACTCTGACTCCCTGACTCCTAGTTGACCCATATATTTAGTTTATTTTTCCATTTCTGTTAATTATTTTCATCTCAAACAGGACAAAGTGTCCAAACACAGAAAAACTGCTGTCCACGTGACACTATTATAAAGATGGCGTTCATCAAAGAGGAGAGTGAAGACATGAAGATTGAAGAAACATTCAGAGTCAAACATGAAGATACTGAGGAACAAACAGGTTGGTTTTCATTCTCAAAGCTGAATTAATTTGTCCTGTACATTTTCTCAATATTTTTTTCTTCAAGTGCTCTTAAAATGTCTATTTCTACTCTCATTTTAGTGCTCTGATTTGAACTCTATTTAAAGAGTCATGTCTCACTTAATTATGCAATGTAAATGGTGACTGTGAACTGAATAAAATCTTTGCAAATGAAATAACTACACATGGAAGTCTTTTGAAAATGGTTCTTATGCTTAATATTAAAGTTGGAACAGACCTTATATTAGGTCACCCTTAATATATAATATAAATATATATTCAAGTAATTAATTTATATAATATTAATATATATAATGTATGCAGTTATTTGACTAGTTGAATTGCCTAAATGCCCCTAACTATCAGGTTTACTTTACAGAGAACATTTACAAGACCATTTACCAGTAGACATTCATTAAAGCAACTGTGTCCCCATGCACAATACCTTTCATGATTAAATAATGTACCTTACATAACATCTGTAGATTGACGTTGAGAAGGGCAGGCTAGATTTGCCCATATTTCAGCACTGGTGAATTTCAGATGTTTCTTCACTCCACCAAACATTTTGTGTTTATGAAGAACGGAACCTGAGAAGTCTTGAAGGAAATCACTATAAACACCACTATCTCTTGGTCCCGCTTGGGGGAAATAGCTGTGGGTCAGTAAATCAGCAGTTATTAGCAGCATCATAACTGAAACTGATGGTTGCCGTTGTATTTGAATATTTTCTGGGTGTTGCGGATTTTGTTTTGGTGTTAAGAGATCTTGATGACAAAATCTCCAGAGGAGAAAGAACAGGAGAGAATGATACTTGCTCAGTTTAGCTGGGTCTCCTGCCTCGTGTCATTTCCTCTCAGCAGCTCTGAGCTCACTCTGTGGTAAGCTATTGTCAACATTTACAGGTTAGTCTGTGATCTTATTGCCATCTGAATCCAGAATGCTGGGGGTTTTCTCCCACCACCTCTGTTAAAATCCCTGGCTGAAATACAGTTTTTTGTCTTGTGTACTGTAATGTGTATGTGTAATTATTGTGAAATGCTGGAAAGGATACAGAACAATATTTCATAACTCCACCACGGTGAGTGGGAATAAAAGATTAAGAATAAAAAGAAAAATGGTAAGCAAAGCACATAAACAGTTGAAATGGGTCAGCAACAGATATGCAATACAATTTTAAAATATGTATTATATACAATTATATACATGAAATTGCTAACCAACCAGCTGTATGTTTACATTATGTAAATAAGAGGATGCAGTAACTTATTTCTGCTAATCTCCACATTTTTATAACATCCATCATTTTGAGAGATTTCAACTATAGCACATCTGTTTTTCTGGTTTTTAGAAATGAAATTTAAATAATCAAATAATAAATAGGATATTAAAAAATAGGAATTTATTCTTATTATTCCAAGAATATGACATTTTATTCATTTTTAACATTTTAACAGACAATCATGTGACTCCCAGGATTATAGGATCACTGAACTTGCTTCTCCACCATGAATAATCCACAATCAAATCTGAGTGTTATCACTGAAGTGCCATGTAACTTTATTTTTACAGAAGTGGAAAACGATTACCATCTGATAATGGTTTACAATGTTAGGGTTGTGGAACTAAGCAGATATTGACCCTAAGAAGTGCAAAGAGCCCTTACGGTGCGTTCACACTGGCACGTAGTGAGCGTTTTCAATTCATTCATGTGGAAGTTGAGCGTAAACGGCCGTGTGGTGCATTTTGGGATTGGAAGCGTTGCGGAGAAAGCGTTGAGAGCGGCTGAGAGCGTCAAAAGGTTGGGCATTCCTCAACTTTATGCAAATTTCGAGCGCAAAACGCCGGCGACAACCAATCGGTGTGAGAAGTTGGCAAGGGAAGACTATGACGCGTGTTTCCGAAACTGGTGGATTACTGAGCTGAAATCACATATTATCAAAAAAGTTACGCAAAAGTAAATGTACTTTGCGTGTTGTTATTATACGCTAAAGTTTCGTTTGCGAACCGCCGTTAAAAGAAGACAATGGAACGTAAATAGGGTGTGAACATTGTTTTTCAGAGGCGTGCTCTGCCCTAAATTAGACACTCCCCAAAGCAGTGGCGTTGTAGCATTGCCAGCGGCACTGAGCGCAAATTTGACGCTGTAGTGTGAACGCACCGTTATGGTGCGTTCACACCGGACGCGAATGAAGCGGCAAGCTCGAGTGATTTACATGTTAAGTCAATGCAAAGACGCGAATAGCCATCCTGCGGCGCGCATTGAGCGTTCCAAGCGATTGCCACTGCATTCGCGCGAAACGCACAAATTCAAAGATCTGAACTTTGGCGAAAATCCACGCCGCGTTAACCAATCAGGAGCGTGCTCTAGTAGTGACGGAGGCAGAAATCAGAAACAACAATGGAGGACAAAATCACTGTTGCTGTCTGTGGATACTCGGAGCTGTACGATACATCTTTGGACTTTTGTAGAAACATGAATAAAAAGGATCTTGCTAGGAAGAAAGTGAGTGAAGTGGTCGGACAATCTGGTAAGTTTTAAAAAACGCTCTTTACTCAATTTGACCTACATATACATACATATTGAGACTACAAGCAAGCTAAAGCTGGCAAATTGAGCTCATTCACCTATTTTACAACTACTTTCCCACTGACGAGTGGCAGAAGCCCCTCCCATGATGCGAATTCGCGTCTGCTGTGAAGAAAATGTCACGCGCGAATGACGCGAGTAAACTCAAATGTTCAAGCGTTCAACTACGCGCAAGTCGCGTCCGGTGTGAACGCACCATTGGAAAGCATGTGTGCATATACAACACTGATCTAATAGGACTAGAAGAGAAGTGTAGCCACAATCAGATGGCACAAGCAGGTCATTCGTAACCTAACCACTGAGGAGCACATCTAAAGCACCAGCATCCAGTAAAAAACTCTTGTGCTTTAAAGCCAAATACACACAGGTTCTCTCTGTATTTCTCAGTATTAAAGCCGTTTTGAAATACGGTTTGAATGTATTTGCTTGCAGGATCCTTGGACTGAAAAGTTTACAGGGATTCACCAGAAATTTCTGATTGTAACAGCCTACCTAATTTAATTTTTACCATATTGATTTACAGTTACATTATAATATATGGATTTAAAGTAGTAATTCACTAAAGTAGTAAATCACTAATTATTTAATATTTTACCACTCTGCACACCTCCCCTTACATGCTCTCACATATGAACAGGGAGCATCTCTGTCACTGTCTGCATCCTCTGACTGGGGTTGGGGGACAGAACAAGGTGCATCAGAAGCAATCATCAAACATATTTCAACACCCTGGTCCTGACCACATAACTGTCTTTAGTTGGTGTTTGTAAGGGACTTTTGCATTTATTCACATATGATTGAATTAGCTATTCATGTGGTGCACTGTCATGATTTTGGCTAATGCGGGACACTACTGAATGATTCGCATCAGAGGGGATTTAGAAGTGGGTATGCGCAAAGCCCCCTGATAAAGAAGTGGGTATATGCCGCTGGTTTTGATGCTTAATGTTTTGCTAATGTTAATGTTTTAATCTGTTGCTTTGTGCCATTAAATTGGTGTTAATTTTTATTTGTCTTTTTTCACATTAGACCTGATTGTGCTGAAAGAGGAGAGTCAAGAACTGAATGGAATGAAAGACAAAAGTCAATATAAGGATCAACATGATTTTATAACTGGAGAAAAATCTTTAAGTTGCTCACAAAGTGAAATTACTTCCTCAAGAAAAATGAACCAAAAGACAGGGAGGAGTAGTTATACCTGCCAACAATGTGGAAAGTGTTTCAGTTATCATGGAAACCTTGAAGCCCACATGAGTGTTCACACTGGAGAGAAGCCTTACACCTGCCCACAGTGTGGAAGAAGTTTCAACAGGAAAGGAAACCTTAACTCCCACATGACAGTTCACACTGGAATGAGCCTTTTTACCTGCCAACAGTGTGGAGTAAGTTTCACTCAAAAAGGAAGCTTTAACAGACACATGAGAATTCACAATGGAGAGAAGCCCTACATGTGTGATCAGTGTGGAAAGAGTTTTGATCAACATGAAAACCTTGAAGTCCATTTGAGAACTCATAGAGAGAATCCCTACACATGCCCTCAGTGTGGAAAGAGTTTCCATCGAAACCAACACTTTGAAGACCACATGAGAATCCACTCTGGAAAGCAACCCTTCACATGTCCTCAGTGTGGAAAGAGCTTTAATCATAAACGACGATTTGAAGAGCACATAAGAGTTCACACAGGAGAGAAGCCTTTCACCTGCCAGCAATGTGGAAAGAGTTTCAACCAAAAAGGATCCCTTAACCGGCACATGAGAGTTCACACTGGAGAAAACCCATTTAAATGTGGCCACTGTGGAAGGTGTTTCAGATATAAAGCAGGCCTTAAATACCACATGCGTCGTCACATGTGAAATAACTGTTTTTATGTCATCAGTGTGGAATTGTGGAAAGTTTCACAGACAAGAAACATCTTAGGATTCATGTAATAACACCAAAAAGATAGAGTTAAAAATACCTTAGCAGCAAATTTGGTCCTGGGTTTAAAAATTGTTTTGGTTGATCAGATCACAAATAAACAGCCTCTGTTTCACAGTCTCTTTTGTCCACATCTGTCCCCATTTTTGGGGTTATGGTTTTTCATGTTTAAATCAGCTAATTGTTTGTTGAGAGTCAAATGCCTACTAAATAAAAGTGCTTATACTGGTGCTGTTGGTTCTAAAGAAGGCATATGACGTAGTTGGACCACCAGGTTCTTTTAGCCAAATTAACATTTTTGGAAGACTTAAATAATTCTGATAAAATCGTATATTTTTAAATAGGAAACAATGCATGTGTGTTGTTGGTACAAAGTCATCTTACCTTGATTGCCCCACTGGGGTTCCACAAGGCTCTATCTTGGGACTTATTTTATTATAATATTGATTTACCTGGGGTATGTAAAGATGTAAATGTCCACATGTATGCAGATGATATAGTAATTTTCACTTTTGTAACTAATTGAGAGGAGGGTTCAATCACCTTAACTACTGCTATGGAAAATGTTCAGGACTGGCTTATCAAATTATATTTACTATTAAACAACAACAACAACAAAATCACTTGAATAAAAAATAAAAAAATCAATAAAATTGCTAGATAACAAACCATTTTTCTTTACCTATTGTAACGTTCTTTAAAAAAACACAATTTATTTAGAAAAAAAAAAAAAAAAAAATCTAAATATGCCTGAAATATTTTTAAAGTACGTTGTGGTCTTGCCACACCTCATAAAACAGATTATGATATTGGTACCAGGTCTGTCATTGGAGGAGATTGTGAGGTGCCATACCGCCTTATCATACTTTCAAAAATCAGTGGCAGGTTTGGCAGTGGCTCATAACAAATCAGTTGTGTAAGTGTAAATTGTTTTGGAGTATTTTGTTTTCTGTATGAAGTTTGTATGTATATTTGATGTGTTATTGTTTCTACCTATCTAGGGTCTGTGAATATAAATTAGCAATGTTGCTATAATTCAGCTTCTTCTATATTTTATTCAAATGTTCATTAGCATGCATTGTCCCTATCAAAACTGCATTTCTTACAGAATTTCATGATATTTAGAAATAATAATGGTTTAAATACCACATCTTTTGAACATAATTTATTTTTATTACAGCAGCAACTGCATTACATTTAAACTGAATACAGAATCAACCAATGATTGAAATACTGTCTTGTCTCCAGGAATTAAAAGCTAAATTCCTTTACAGCGAAACCATTAAAAACTACTTTAAAACAGTATGAATGAGCTAAAACTATGAGAGTAAAGGGGGTTCAAATGTTGCACTAATCTAAACACAAGATCAGCAGTATTCTTCTGATTCTTTGAGACCAAATTGAAGACTAATACTTTGAATCTGAGCAGTTAAACAGCTCCATGTCCATCTTCTCAACACAAATCAATTCGGTGAATCAGGTTCAACAGATCTGAGCTGCATTTGGACACCAGTTTCAGGATCCCTGAGAGAATCAGATTCAGCAGATGAAGATTCACAGAGTCTCAAATGAAATGTAAATGTTAATGTGATCCAGTCAAACTCAGTTTAAGTCTTTCTTTCTCTTGATTCACTCACATTTTTTTCCGAATCATTGTGCGGAAATACATTCTGAAAGCATCTGACAACAGATTGAAGTAGATTATTAAATACTGCTATATTCATCAAACTATTTTATTTTTATAGAGAGATTTTACAGCTTAGGCCACAGATTACATAAATAAATATATATATATATAATATGACTTTATATCAGAAGCGTAATGGTCTGTTAAAAAAGATCAAATCATAAACAGTGTTTTCACTTATATTACTCTTTGTTTCTAACAATCATAAATCATTATTTAGTGACTAGAGTCTTTCTGACAAATTAAACACTCACTTCTCACCTGAGTTTATTTTCCCGCCACAAGAAACAAATCAAGATCAGGGCTCACAAAATCGCTAGCCCGACGTCCCGGGGCTATTGTGTCTTCCAGTCGGGCTACCAAATTGTATCTCCGCCCTGCCCTTAGGGCTATCTTACAAGGAGGAAAAATATATTTTAATGCTTTTGCATTCTCTTACAAATATAGTTGGGTAATTATGTTCTATGTAGTTTTCGGGCAACGGGGAGCCACTATAAATTTGTGGAATATTAAAATTGCGTTTGAATTCGCGCTCGCTTTTTTTAATCTTACTTTCACTTTTGATTCGCCATTGCGCGAACAGCGTATAAGGAGCGGCAGTACTGATTGGTCAGTGACGTATTTTTTGTGCACCAATGCCTCCGAGATCGTCCTGTCAGTCATTACTAACCTCACTTGACACGTGAAATCTCTCGCAGCAAGCTTAAACGAGATAGAAATTGTTTGCGCAGGGGAGAGAATTTCGAATATCACGTACGTTTATGTGTGTGCGTGTGTGAAAATAAGCGCATGGATTTACGAAGGTATTTTAGTTCTGCTGGGCCAAATAAGACAGATCAGGGTGAAGAAGGGACAGCCAAAGAAACGCAGACTGCCACAAAGCGGAAAAGTTCAGAAAAATCAGACTATGAGGCAAAAAGAAAGCGCTGGAACATGATAAGCTAAATAACCTACACTGTTAGACATTTCTGTAATTTCTACAGTTTTTTACTGTATATCACCCAGTATAAAACAGCAAATTCCCTTTAAAGTAAATAACTGTAATTCCCTTTGCATCATGGGAATTTTCTGTGACGTCAAACACCACATACAGAGACTAACTGTATTTTTAAAAATTGAGGTATACTACTGTATTTGTGGTAACGACCTCTTTGGCGACACACCATTGAGATAATTATTTTCCTCATTTCTTACATTTGGACTGACAGGATTTTTCGCCACAGGTGTTTATCCTTCGTTTTAGAAACATTGCGAGTGGAACAGCGTAATTAGAGTACTACTGAACCTCAAAAATATACTGGGGCATCAGTTTACTGTCCTGCATCTATCGTGGATAGTTTCACGGATTATAATGGTTTCTATACTGTCTTTTGTTGCGTCGCGCCGCTCGCGTCTGAGGACACGGAACCAGCGAGGCAGAGCCGGGGGTTTCCCCCGGGGATGGAACCCGCGAGCGGGAGAGTTCGAAGAGCTTCTGCGCTGTGTATTGACGCACCTTACAAGCAAGCAAGGTAAAATATATATATATATATATTTGTTATTTGTATGTGTGTTTGTGTGTGGTTTGTCAGATTTTTGCCCAACAGTTTAACCTAGTAACATTTACTTGTCGATATTATGGTACATAAACTTTACCACGGTAAACTGCGCTGTACTTTCAATTAACAAACGACGCTGTCAGCTTATTAAATTACCAAATTAAATTATTTTAACGCGCAAAGCATAATCTTATATTAACAGTAAGTTAGCTAATGTGAAATTTTGTTCAGGTGTTATTTAATGTTCAGCAGTAGCCTATAGTTGAGAATAAAACATCGTATGTTAACTAACGTTAGGTTAAACGAAAGTTTTATGACTAGCTGCCTTTTTTTTAATTGAATTTAATATTTACTGCATTTTGTGTGTGTTTAAAGGCAACTCAAATGAAGCATCACAGAGGACAAGAGCAGGTTACCCACGCTGGGACTAATAACACATGGTAAGATAACTTCACTATGATTTTGAGAGGTTTGTGTATTCCATATGGGGTTTGTCTTTTACAGATGTGTAATTTCTTTTTTTTTTCAGGGAACACATTTCTCTGTGCAACAAAGTGCACAGTGAGCAAAGGTGACCTATGTTTTGGAGCAGCACCTGGAATGCCATTTGATGGGAGAAAGAGTGAAGATGCAGTGTTCCAGCATTGGAATATTTTTTTTCTGTGTTTCAGTGTTATATGTGCAATGTTTAAATAAAGAATGTGATATTTTGGAATAATTGTGTCTGTTTGAATTGAATATCAGTAGTAACTATAAAATTAATTCTATATAAAAATTATAAAATTTAATTAAATCTATATACAAAACAATGAATTACAATAATATATGGCAGTATATTACTACAGTACCTTACTGTAAACTGAAATACAGTTGGGTACTGTAAATTCTAATTACAGTAACTTACTGGCAACAGTGTTGCCAGTAAGTTACTGTAAAAACCCTTTGAAATGTCTAACAGTGTAATGTTCTGCCGGGTGTGTCGTGAGTTTCCCTCGATTTCTGACTCGACAAGTGCGTTTGTTACTGGGACCAGTCATTTTAGGAAAGACCCCATCAGAACCCATGATAAATCCCTGCATCACAAGAAATGCATTGGTGCTCAGTCTGCAGCGTCTTTCCCAGAACAAACACCAACTGCAAAACACATACTAAAAATAAACCAAGCACAACAGGAAGTCCTGAAAAAAATTTTCAGAACAGCATACTACATTGCAAAAAGTGAATTGCCATTGGCAAAATTTAGCAGTCTTTGCAAACTTCAAAAAGCAAATGGCCTAGACCTTGGTTCCACTTACCTCAATGACCACGCTTGCAGAGAGTTTATTGGAGCAATAGCACAAACTTCAAGAGACCAGATCGAAAAGGAAATTCAAGAAAGCAGGTTCTTATGTATTCTTGCAGATGGCAGTACAGACACTGGTATAATAGAACAGGAGTTGGTTCATGTCAGGTATGTGAGAGATAATGGTGACATATCCACATACATGATCAAATGTCAGCCAATCAAGAGTGCAAATGCTGCAGGTATTTTAGAGGCTATTGATGAGGCAGTGAATACCATGAGTATCAGAGAAGACACATGGAAAAAGAAAGTAGTGTGTGTGAATTTTGATGGTGCTGCAGTGATGATGGGCGTGAAAACAGGAGTAGCTGGGAGACTAAAACAGAGAATACCCCACATCATAACAATCCACTGTGTGGCACACAAATTAGAGCTAGCCGTGCTGGATAGCTTGAAAGGGTGTGAGTACCTGGTGAAATTTGAAGATTCGCTGAAAACCATCTTTAAGATGTACTACTATTCCCCAAAGAAGCGAAGAGAACTGACAGAAATAACTGTTAAATGAGAAAATGGCACATTTCAGTGGCCTGAAGAGCACACGATGGCTTCCAAGCTGGCTGAGATGTCTAAAGGCTGTGGAAAAAAATTACACTTCCACCGTTGTTCATATGGAGAACATGGCAGAAGGAAGTGATATCAAGTCAGAGGATGCAGCCAAAGCAAAGGGGGTGGTGCAGGAGATGAAGAGTGAGAAATTTGTTCGCTTCCTGCATTTCATGTTGGACTACAGTACCATCTTATCCAAGTGCAGTACTGATTTTCAGCATGACAACTTGAACATCACGCAAACAAATCAGTTAGCTGAGAGCACCACATCACACTTAACTGGCCTGAAAACAAAACCAGGAGAATATCAGAAAACTTTGGACACAAAGTTCACAGTGAACATCGATGGCAGCATTTGCTACTGTGGAACTCAGCTCACAAAAAGCCAGCAACCTGCTAGAAGAGGTGAGGGCACAGACAAAGACACCCTTGGTGCAGAGATTCAGAAGATTATTGACAACACAGTCAAGTACATGGACAGCAGATTTAAAAATCTGTGTGAAAAGCCTCTCTCTTGTTTTAAGGTTTTTGACCCTTCCACTCTTCCCTGCCTCAGAGAAGAGCTGGCAAATTATGGGGATGAAGAGGTGAATTATCTTGTCACACATTTTGCCAGTTTGCTAGATGAGGAAGAGAAGAAGAAAATTCCACAAGAATGGATGGATCTAAAAATGTGGCTTGCAGAACACTGGGGCAGCAAGCTAGATTGCTTGTACAGGGATCTCCTCTCTGAGAATCCAGAACAACTCTCGCATATCTTGCTGCTGGTGAAATTAATGCTGACACTTAGTCCATCGACAGCCATCTGTGAGAGAGGATTTTCCTGCATGAACCGAGTAAAGACAACACATCGTACCTCTCTACAGCCCGAAACACTGAATGACTGCATGCAACTCTCCATAAATGGAGAATCAGTTAAATCTTTTTGCCCTGACAAGGCAGTTCGGTTCTGGATGTTTTCTGGAAAAGGCTCAAGACACCTGGAACATAAAACCCAGACAAGAACAAAGAGCAGGGAAGTGGAGACCGATGCACAGGAGGAGAGAGGTGATGAAGGAGATTATATGCCCTCAACGTCGAGTGGCATTGTCTCATCCGTGACCTCAGTTGAAATTTCATATTCAGAATCTGACTGATTCATGTTATACATTGTTCTTACAAGTTCACAGAAATTTCTGTTCAGTTAGAACCAAATATTTGAGTTGATAATTGTAATTTGACTGTTTTGTACAGTTGTTGTAATTTGTTTTGAAAATGTTTTTGATTAATGTTTTGTTTCCTTAACAATATTCTACATTAAAAAATCTCTTTATTTTATTCGGGCTACCTACATTTATTTCGGGCTACCAAAAACGGAAGAGTGCCTGCCCGAAGGGCTACCAAGGATTTAAAAATTTTGCGAGCCCTGAAGATGAATAAAATAACAGCCACTGATCTATACAGGAAATGATGAAATATACAATCAGCTGTTCAGTAACAATATAAGTGAACAATTTTAAAAGCACAAACCACACAGGTTTACGTTTTATAATCTAAGTATTGGTGATAAATGCGAGCCAATGTGAGAGTAAAGATTGTTGAAACTGGATTGAGTGTGAATCAGATCTGCAGTGTTTTATTAGTGAATAATCAGACGTTTATCAGCTGAAACTCACCTGAGTTTGGAGTCGCTGCAGTTTCGTTCCTCACTGAAAAACACATTCACAATCATCATCATTACCTTAAAGATTCACAGAAGATTGAGTTCAACACAGAGTTTGATCTCAATCAGGACAAAGTTATGTGTTTTACTGTTCCTCTCACCTCTGAATGCAGTCACTATATTGAAATGACGCTGGAATTAAAGAAGGAAGCATTAGAGAATTATGTATAATGTTCATAAAGGGTTAAAAATGAAAACAGATTAGTGTTAAGTGGGATATTGAGGTGATTTACTCCATCAGCAGAATCACAGATGAACTCATGATTCAGATTCACACAGCGAGACGTGACGAGACGATCAGATGAGACAGAAATAACAGGATCGATCAGTCTTTGAGGATCTGATGGACCTACTATCAGACACCTGTCCTCAACAAATAAAACACCATCAGATCATGAGTTTGTGAATATAATAGTGTAGTTTGAGGACAGAAACACACTCACCTGTAAATGCCAGCTCTGCTGGAATCCTGAAATGTTTTCCTCAAAAAACACCATTTCTTTACGACTGAAGAAAGAAAAACATGAACATCTTGGATGACAAGGGGTGAGAACATTATCTGTACATTTTTGTTCTGAAAGTAAACTATTCCTTTAACAGATGACAGAGGGAGCTAATGTTACTATTTAAACAATATAAAACACCCGGTGTCATGCTAGATGTCCAAATCCACTTAGTTCAGATTTTCTGGAATTTGCCACTGGGTTTGATGTTTCTATAGTGATGTCTCTATAGATCTAAATTAATTTAGGGTAAATCAATGGCCAGTCTTTGGTTGCATTAATCTATTTGTTCTAGAGCTAATAGTTTTGGTTGAGTCTCATAACTTTAATAACTTTAATTTGTGAATTGTTCTGAAAGTGAACTAATCCTTTAACAGTATTTATATCATCATTTACCTCTGATACACAGCAATATCCAGCTGTCCTAGGCGTGCTCAGCATCCAGCGCTTTACCTGTGTACGCGCTCTGGCGTAGTATACGCAAATGCCGGAAGGAGAAAAATGATCGCTGCAGACCTTCCACACTTTTACTAAGTATATGGGTGTGTTGATATTACAGTGCAGATCGGGCCACATTTTTCTGTCCGAGCCCGGCCCGCGTCCAACAGAGCTGTAACTGAACCCGACCCGAGCCCGACAGGCATTAAGATATTTATGTCTGAGCCCGATCCCAGCCCGGCACAGTTAAAATCGATTTTTTTTTCTCATACTAATGACACATGCACTTTTTTGTGTGGAAAGCCCACTTTTATTAAGCAACTGTAGGAAGGCGTTCGGACAGGTACCGTCAGGCTCGGGTCGGGTATCCATCCTCTAGTTGATATCCAACCAAAGAGCAAGCAACCATAACTTTAAGCGATCAGGCTAAGAAGTTGGGAATCGTAACATAATCATTCAGCTTTAAATTGGTTTGAACAATCAGGATAAATGCAAGTAATTACCATTATGAATAGCCACTATACCAACAATCTCTGTGCACTGTGTAAACAATGAGTTTTGTATACATGTGACAGAACGCTTCCAGCATTTGGGTATACTACGCCAGAGCGTGTACACAGGTAACGCGCCAGATGCTGAGCACGTGAACTGGACAGCTGGATATTGCTAAGCTGGGTATACAGACAAACATAAAATTTTCATTTTTGGATGAACAATCCCTTTAAGAGCAAAGACAAAAATAGGGACCAAACATGTTTTTCCAGTGGTAAAAGTGGCCTCCTTTCACATTTGTGACATCAACCTCTCCACAATCGTGTTTGCCACAAACTCTGAGCGTTTTTTAGTTTTCATGTATCTCATATAATCAAGTCAAATAGTGGTTAACATATTTCATAAAGAAACACAGCATTATACATAAATTCAAAACAATATTAACAGAAGCATGAATGAGAACATACCTGCATGAATAAAAGAACAAATCAAAACAAGCTTAAATCTGTGGCCATGTTTTACATTTGTGATATCAACCTATTAGTCAAAGGAATTGTTAACCACGAAGCTTGCACACTCATGCTTGTGTAGGATCTTGGTCATGTGAGTCGCAGATGATTATCAAGTCACCACACTCCGAAGAGAATTCACGATTCTTTCTCCCAACTTTTTGCCATCGGAAAGCTCAGAGAAGCCGAGGGCGCCAGCCTGTCTCCACAAAAGTTTATCCGCTGGTCGTTGTCATCACCTCAGGAAGCAAAACTGCGATAAAAGATAATCCCCTCAGGAGAATAGAGAGCGATTTGTGTTTAGAGACTCGGTCAAAGCAAATGGTATATTGTCACCTATGATCAGCGTTGGCTAAATCTTGGCAAAACACAGGAAAGGAACAATACACAGAGATATCCCCCTCCCGCTGAGACCCTCCAAAGAAAAGATGTTCAGCTCATTGGTGACCTAAAATATCATAAACTGAGAATTGGAATAAACACAGAAACCGATTTATTCTGACACCCTCCAGATGGCCCATCCAGGCCACAAGACTTCCTTGACTCCCTGAACCGCAGGGTCTTCCCCGCCCTTCTCACAACAGAACTCACATCCTGCATTTGACCATGAAACGCACAAACTAGCAGATATGATGTCAAAAAGGACAAAACTTTATTACCATCAATCGAAACTACTATGCAAAGGGATAGGTCACCCACCTTCCTGTATAATCAATGTATTCTATGTACTTGTTTCTTTTATCTATTAAGGCATGTGTGCCTTAGTAAACAAAGTTGCTAAATGTGTATGCTGTATGTAACATGTACTCATGTTTGGTGTCAAATGAATTATCTCGATGAATGCAGCTTGATTGAATGAACGAGAAATTAGTATTGTGTACATTACATGCATCACAATAGTTTATTGAAGTTATAACCAACTTGCAGAAAGGTCTGTTCCTGTAAATCCTCTAATATTGGCCTGTTTTCCATTAGCGGCCGAGTCTCCAACATTGGCCGGTCTCGCTGTCAGCTGAGGTAAATAATGTCCGGTCTCTAATAGCGGCCAGGGCTATTATTAGAAACAACGTTTGTCTGGGCAGCAGAGTATGTGAGCTGAGTGGAGTGGAGTGGGAGCAGAGCGCGGAGTGGAGCGGTGTAATTTTGAATGGAGGGCGGAGCGGATTTTTGAAAAGTTGGAGCGTCGTGGTTATATTTCAAACATTATTTATTTTTTTGACACGGAGGGAGGGCGGAGCGGTGTTTCTGATATCAGTGAGCGAGGAGTGGAGCAGGAGTGGGAAATTATGAACCCGGAGTGGAGCTGGAGCGGAGTGATTATTAAATGCACCTAGTATTTTGTAGGTTCAAATAGACACAAAATCTCTTTTTTTTCGTCTACTGGTAGTTCGTTTTGCTTAAATAGAAATTGAGGCCTGCCTCTAATTCTGGCCTCCTTCTAATACATTTACATTTACATTTATTCATTTAGCAGACGCTTTTATCCAAAGCGACTTACAATTGGGGATGCAACAAGTGATTCGTCCTAAGGAGGCAGGTCAACCTAGGAAGTGCTCAAAAATACCATATATCGGCATTGTTGGATAAGTACTGGATAGAAAGGGAAGATCAAGAAAAGAGAGAAGGTTTTTTTTTTTTTTTTTTTTATTGAGTCAAATATTGTCGAAAGAGATGGGTTTTCAGAAGTCGCTTGAAGGCAGTTAGGGAATGTGCATTCCGGATATGGGAGGGAAGGTCATTCCACCAGGCAGGACTATTGAACGAGAATGTTCTGGAAAGTGATTTCATGCCTCTCTGTGGTGGTACAACGAGGCGTCTTTCATTAGAGGATCTCAGAGATCTAGAGGGAGTGTAAACTCGTAGTAGTGAACGTAGGTATGCAGGTGATGAGCCGGTGGCTGTCCTATATGCCAGCATCAGTGTCTTGAACTTAATGCGAGCCGCCACTGGTAGCCAGTGAAGGGATATGAAGAGAGGTGTGACATGGGCCTTTTTTGGTTCATTGAAGACCAGGCGTGCTGCAGCATTCTGAATCATTTGTAGAGGCCTGATTGTACATGCTGGAAGACCAGCTAGTAGAGCATTGCAGTAGTCCAGCCTGGAAATGACCAGGGCCTGGACGAGGAGTTGTGCAGCATGCTCTGTTAGGAAGGGCCTGATCTTTCTGATGTTGTGCAGTGCAAACCTGCAAGATCGAGCAGTTTTAGCTATGTGGTCTTTAAAAGTCAATTGGTCATCAAACATTACACCAAGATTTCTGGCTGAAATTGAAGGGGTAACTGTTGATGAACCTAACTGGATTGAGAAGTCATGTTGTAGAGTCGGCGTGGCAGGGAAAACAAGGAGCTCAGTCTTTGCTAGATTGAGTTGGAGATGGTGTTCCTTCATCCATGCAGAGATATCCGCCAGGCAGCCTGAGATTCGTGCAGCTACCGATGGATCATCTGGTTTGAATGAGAGATAGAGCTGTGTGTCATCAGCATAGCAATGGTAGGAGAAGCCATGTGCTTGTATGATGGGGCCTAGAGATGTAGTGTATATGGAGAAGAGGAGGGGTCCAAGAACTGATCCCTGAGGAACCCCAGTAACCAGTTGTTGAGTTTTGGATACCTCACCACCCCAGGCCACCCTGAAAGACCTATCAGTGAGGTAGGATTTGAACCAGTGAAGTGAAGTTCCTGTGATGCCCAGCGATGAGAGGGTGGACAAAAGGATCTGATGATTCACTGTGTCGAAAGCAGCAGATAGGTCCAGCAAAATGAGAACCGATGATTTGGAATCAGCTTTTGCAATCCGTAAGGCTTCAGTGACAGACAGTAGAGCAGTCTCAGTTGAATGGCCACTCCTGAAGCCTGACTGGTTGGTATCCAATAGATTGTTCTGCACAAGAAATGAAGATAGCTGGTTGAAAACAGCTCGTTCCAGCGTTTTTGCTATGAATGGAAGGAGAGAGACAGGTCTGTAGTTGTCTACAAGTGAAGTGTTTAGAGTGGGTTTTTTGAGCAGTGGGGTTACCCGGGCCTGCTTAAATGTAGTAGGGAAGGTGCCTGTGAGAAGAGATGAGTTGATGATGTGTGTGAGCGCCGGTAGGATTGTGGGAGCGATTTCTTGGAGAAAGTGCGAGGGGATAGGATCTAAAGGACATGTCGTCGGATGGCTGGAGAGGAGAAGTTTGCTAACTTCAGCCTCAGAGTGGGGACTGAAGGAGAAGAGGGGAGTTCCAGATGCGGGTGAGATCAATTTTAGTTCCTGTATGTGTGGAGCTGAGAACTGATTGCTGATAGATGCAGTTTTGTCTGTGAAGAATGTGGCGAAGTCCTCAGCTGTTATAGTAGTGGTGGGAGGTGGTGGAGGGGGGCAAAGCAGTGAATTGAAAGTTTTGAAGAGGCTTCGTGTGTCTGGAGCATTGTTGATCTTATTGTGGAAGTATGAAGATTTGGCAGTGTGGACTTGGGTAGAGAATGATGACAGCAGAGACTGATACATACTCAAGTCGGACGGATCCTTAGATTTGTGCCATTTCCTCTCAGCTGCCCTAAGTTTGGAGCGCTGCTCACGAAGAACCTCGGATAACCAAGGGTTTGAGGGAGCAGCCCGTGCTGGCCTGGAGGAGAGAGGGCAGATATCATCTAGACAAGTCGTGAGAGTCGAGCACAGGGTGTCCGTTGCTGTATTAGTATCCAGGGATGAGAAGTGGGTTTGAGAGGGAAGAGAGGAGGATACTAAAGACGAAAGGCGGGAAGTTGAGAGAGAGCGTAGGTTTCGTCTAAAAGTAACAGGTAGAGGGGTTGGTGGTGCACAGGTAACTTGATGTAGGTCGAAACTAATAAAGGCATGGACCGCGATGCACTTGAGTAAAATAAAGGCCCGGGCCTGTATTAGGGGATTTACGGTATTCTAATAATTCATGCACCAGAAGGAGACGTCCGGGGCATGTCCCTGCCCCGCAGTAATGTCCATTGGACCATAAACTCGGATAGGCGTGCTTAGCGGCCCGCTTAAAATCCCATGTTTCTAATAGCCTTTCGCCTTTGCTCATTGCCCTTTGTCTGCCGTGGTTTTCACCTGCACTCACCCTTTTGACCAAGCACACGAATGAACTGCCCGTACCGAGCGAGAAGAGTCTAAACGTCCTGAATGGCTTGCAACTCTCCTCCACAGAAGATCATTTGCTCACTCCAACTGCAAGGCATTCTTACTCTCCAGAACCTGCAAAGACTTTGTGAACCTGCTTAAAGCTTCAGGGCACCCACCAAACTCTGAGTAACCAAGCAACCGCGGTCTGAATACCAGCACAGCAGCTCCAGCTGCCCAAACCTCAGCTTCGAAGGATCCCCAAAGACGTCATCCAATGACCGACCGCAGCAACCAACCAGAATCTTAGGCTAGTGTGTGTGTTTGTGTCTTATTAGGTTAGATTTGTGTATCATAGTGTAGTGCAATAAAGCATTGTTTCATTGAAAGAAGGGTCTTGACTTTTATGTTCTCAAAGTTTTATTTGTGTCCTGAACCAAGCTACCTAGCTTTACATTTCCTAACATAATATCTTGGTTTATTTATGCTCTTTACCATAAGCATAATATAAACCTCAGAGTTGATAAGGTATGCTTCGGTGGACAGATGGTTAAGAAGCATAAACTATTAATTCTGAATCAATTTGACCAAGTTCCGAATTTTTGGATTCGATTCTTTATTTGAATCACATTAAATCTGAGTTTAATTCTTACAACTAACAGACTACAGTGATTGTGCAATTTACAGAAACTCGATTTCAAAGTGAAGAAAACTTTTTCAGAATTCATTTAATGATGAGTTTGCGAATCTGATTGGATCTAGAAGTCTCTGCATTTTACTCCACTTTAGGCAACATTCACCCAGTACAGAGCCAGTTTTGAAGAATATTCATCTTCTGTTACTTGTGAAGTACATTTTGAAAAAATACGCAAGTACAAAAAATAGTAGAACCACTTATTTCTGATCTTGAGAAGTTAGAAAGTAATGGCATAGATTTGGTGGGGAAGGAAAGAAGCTTTGTGTCAGAGGTGCGCTTGTAACAGTATCTGCTGATAATCTCTCAGCCCATGCACTTGCAGGCTTCAGCTGTTCATTCAGTAGCGGACGAGTTTGCAGGTATTGCTTATGACATTAGAAAGATCTTTCTCTTAAAACACAAGAGGAGGATTATTTGTTGGAGTTTAACTGGTAAGTTGTAAAAGTTGATATCTGGTTCTGTACGGACTTTGATGCTTTTGCCATAAAAACATAAATACTAGGGCCGGGACTTTAACGCGTTAATTTAGATTAATTAATTACACAAAAATAACGCGTTAAAATTTAACGCATTTTAATCGCACTTAGTTTTGCACCGCGGAACGTTTCTCACTGGATGAGATTCGGCGGACTGATTATACTGGAGCACCAACTAGTGTTCAGACAAGCTGCGTCCGTCCTAAATAGTGTTGTATGTCCCAAATCATAGTATGTTTAAAAAAGTATTCCAAAGATTCCCAGATGGTCTACTACTTAACGATCAATGCACATTCTAACGGCTAATATTGCCCACAACACGCTGCGCCGTCAACGAGGATTCGATTAGAACTACAAACACGCATAAAAAGTGTTAAAAAACTACAAACATGGAGGATATGCACGACCAACGGACAGGTAGAGAAAGGGGTTTGAGTGATAAATAATCAGTGTGTGACCTGCTAAAAAATATTTTTTAAATGTTATCTGCGTTATATTCCATGTGCAGCAACTTTTATAATAATAGGTTTGGTCATTAACGTTTAAATGCATAATTATGCAAACACAAGAGCAGAGTTCTCAGCATGAAAGACTCGTGAAATAAAGTGCCTTCATTTCTCTCTAATACGGTAGGAAAATTAAATTAAACAAATGTATATAAATATTAACTGTGATGATTGACAGGGCAGTTTAAACAGTGACAGGATTCAGGTAACTAAGCAACAGAGCATCCGTTAAAGAAGCAGTTATGACAAAGTAGTATGTCCCAAAGCTTGCCTACTATTCTGCTACTTACTCAAAAGTATGTACTTCACAAAAAGAGTACATACTAAGGGGCCGTTCACATGAAGCGTCTTTTGCGCGCGCAAGTTCGTTATTTCAAAAGGAGACGCGCGGCTTGCGCGCGCATTTTGGAAGCGGAGCGGTCGCGACGCGGTCCGACGCGCTCGTTTTTTCCGGGCGCGTCCGCGCCGCATCGAGATAAAAACATCTCTACTTTTCAGAATGTCGCAAGCGCACCGCAGGTCATGTGACACGAACCGACCAATCAGCTTCCTCACTTTTTTTCGTTACATTGAAATCAAAGCAGAAACATGGAGGAGCAGCTCATCATTGTGGTCCAGGGATTTCCTGAACTGTATGATTTGTCAAGCCCCCATTATTTTGACACTAACAGAAGAAACAACGCATGGAGACGCATAGGCTTGGAGCTTGGAATAACTGGTAAGTGTGACCGTTTTTAAGCTAATGTTTACTAACTGTCGTGCTAGCCGTTACCTAGTTACTTTTTCTTTGCTAAGATAAAACTTTTCAGTCTCACGCAAAATTCACTTTTTTCTCATAGTATTTTGAGAAGTATTATAAATATAAAAATGTAGGTGAATACCACTTTGTCAGTCACTGCCAATTGTTTGCAAAAATTAACTGAACATTAATAATTATGTTTATTCAGAGGATGAGGGCAGAAAGAAATGGAAATATTTGAGGGACAAGTATATTAAGGAGAGAAAAGCAGAAAGGGAGAAGAGAAGTGGCTCTGAGGGAGGAAGTCAGAGAAAATGGAAATTCATGAATGCTCTCAGCTTTCTGGAGCAATTTGTGAAGGAGAGGCCAACGTCATCCAACATTTCACCTGCCTCAGATCAGCTAGACTCTGAATTTAATGAGGTAGCTTGAGTTCAAAGCTGTCTACATAAGTTTGGATATTATATACAGTAGAAAGTATATCTGGATAGCTGTCTGTATTTGGATAACTGAAAAATGCAGTATTTACTGTGCAGTATGAGTAAAAGCTAATACATAATAACATACTTTATCATTATTTAGGTCATGATTTTATGCTATGATGCTATGATTTTTATGCTAAAATAAACTTTCTTTTATTCTCCTAGGAAACTCAAAGTGAGGGCCTCATTACCTTGACCCTACTACCTGTAGAGCTAGAGCCCCTGGCGTCGACCAGCAGCAGCAGACAGGCAGCAAACATCCAGTCCTGTCCTACACCTGTCACTTCAGTCTCTAGATGTCCCTCAGTGGGAAAGAGGAAGAGAAGTACAGAGCCAGACCTCTCTGAATTTCAGAAAACAATTCTAAATAACCTGAATAAACCTCAGGATTATGATGAACTCTATTTCATGAGTCTGGTTGGACCTTTTAAAAGACTTCCTTTGCAAAAAAAAGCCGAAGTGTGAATGAAAATTGAGCGAATTCTTTATGAAGCCGAGTTTGAGTGAGGTGGGGATGGGGGAAGGGGGGGTTTACAGTCTGACTTATGTTGTTATTGTATTTTTATTTTAAATTTTCATTTATTTATTTATTTTTTCATTAAAAAGTGTATTTTTACAATGTTGATTAATGCATGTGAATGTGAACAAATGATCTGATCAATAAATTATCATTTGAAAATAAGGCAATGAGGCAAGTTGTATTAAAATGTAATTAGTTTATTATTTAGTTATATTAAAGAAAGGAAATTGAGATTTATATATAAAATATTTAAATGTAAAATAATTATGTACAAGTGTTTACATACGAATACATACAATATATACAAATATTAAACATAAACATTAAAATACACAGTACACACACATACAGTATGCTAACATAAACTTTTATTTAGAAATTACTAATCGTGACTAATCGTTTTGCTGCTCTAATTTGGTTATTCATATAATGTTCTCCTGCCATGGCACTGCACCCTCGGTAGATGAGAAATACTGTGTGAATTTTTCTCTGATGGTAATTGCTTCTCGAGAGGAGTTGTTGCTGCTCATCCTGTGGAGATCTCCCATTGCTCCTGTACTGGAGTCAGGTTCTGTTGCTGTTACTTGTGGATGCTCCTCTGTCTGATCTACCCTCAAGGTTGTGGAGGATGCAGGTAGCTTTAACAGCTTTCTCTGCCATTTCCGGGGTCACTCCTAGCACTCTTCTGTACATCCGCCATTGTGTTGCAAGTATGCCGAACGAGCACTCCACCATTCGCCTGGCACGGGAAAGCCTGTAGTTATAAATCCTTTTCTCTCTCCCAATCTTCTGGCCAGGATGTGGACGCATCATGTGGCATCTGAGGGGAAAGGCTTCATCTGCAACAAAAACATGTGGCATAGGCCCCAGATGTTCTGCACCAGGGAGAGGTTTGTCCTCTGGTATGCCAAGGCTGCCCTGACAGAGTGCTCTTCCAAATGCTGAAACAGCCAATGTACCACCATCACTGCTTCGCCCATAAGCCCCAACATCCACCACCTGGAAGCGATACCTGGCATCAACAACAGCAAGAAGAACAATTGAGAAGGAGCTTTTGTAATTGAAGTAAAGGGAACCGCTGGAGGCAGGGGCCTGGATCACTATGTGCTTGCCGTCTACTGCTCCAACACAATTAGGGAAATTCCTATATTCCTAATTCCTAAATTCATCTGCTGGAAATCAGCTGCAATTTCTTGCCAGCGTTCCCTGTTAGGTGGTGGCATAAATTCTTCCACCAGGTTGTCCCATATGGCTTCACACACATCTTTTATGATGCCTGCAACTGTAGAGTGACCCACACGGTAACTGAAGGCGATGGTCTAAAAAGAATCCCCAGTTGCAAGATACCTGTAACAAATGTACATTTATATATTTAATGTGTGTATAATTTAGTCTATAAAACCATAATTATGAAGTCAATTATAAAAATATTATTAATAATATTATATATATGTGTATATATATATATATATATATATATATATATATATATATATATTAGTGGTGGGCCGTTATCGGCGTTAACGTGCTGCGTTAACGTGAGACTCTTATCGGGCGATAAAAAAAAATATCGCCGTTAATCTATTCTCAAATTTGGGTTGGGAGCTGGTTCTAAACATACACAAGCTATGATGACTTTCACCTTGATAGTTTAACGCGGATGTATACCAAGCAAAGACTAGAATATGGTCCCGCGTTTACGTCTCCTCCGCCAAAATACAGACGGGATCTCCTCGTCCTCCATTCATAAAAACCGAATCTACTATAGCGCGAAATGCCACGTAAATTCGTCGTTTTTTTGGATTCATAAATCAAATGTTGGTCTGTCACTTAATTCAAATCGCGATATGGACTAGTGTCTGTGAAAACTGAAATGCAAAAAGACCGTTTTAATATGAATCAGGTATGTTCCGTTTGCCTAGCTGTATGTATGAATGATGGAGACGCGCTTTTACTACACGCATACTGAAACACACGTGACGCTCCCGGTAATTTTTGGCATTTGCATCTCACATGAACAGATAAACTCAATCTCCAAAACTGCTGTGAGTGTCACTTTTACCGTTTCATTTGAGAAAACTCGCATCATATCATACTGTATACACAGAAACTTCACGGCAACCTGTCAAAATAAAAGTACGGTGTAACATGTAGAAGAAGATGATGTAGATGATGTAGAAGATAATGCACCACCTGGCTTGAGAAACCCATTCTCAAAGACTTACTTTTAGTCATTATTTGGGTAGCACACATATTCTGAATGCCTTCAGCAGAATTCAAATTAGCCATTTTAATCTAGATTAATCTAGATTAATTCCAAGATTTAATCTAGATTAATCTAGATTAAAAAAATTTATCTATGCCCACCCCTAATATATATATATATATATAAATATATATATATATATATAGATAGATAGATAAGCAATATATAAGACATATATTCTATTATAGTATATTATATTCTACGTATATATCTATTTCAAAATAATTATTTTGCCATTAATTGTAATAATTTAAGTGAGATTTCTGTTTGCACAAGGAGTCTGACAACAGCTAGTGTTCTCACCATATATATATATATATATATATATATATATATATATATATATATATATTATAAAGTAATTTATAGTAAATCTCGTTCATTTCTAGCTGCTAATTACATCTTCAGCACTAAATTGCTGTAATAGTTAATTTCTAAAAATATGATGGCCATTTCAGTTATAATGGTAATTACCTTAGACAAATGCAGAGCCGTTGTGCAGGAGAGATGGTTTCACGGCAGATGCTCTGTTTGCTGATGCTTGGGCCAACTTTTCCTAAAATATAATCAAACTGGTCCTTGTCCACTCGGAAATAGGCTTTGAACCTTCCGGTATCTAGGCAGAGCTCCTGGATCAGCTGGTGAAATTCTCCGTGTTGTTTATGTTTTTGTAGAATTGGGTGCACCCAAACACTACGGTTATTTTTCCTTTTCTTCTTAAATAAATCTTGTAACATAGTTACAGCAAGGGTTTTTCGGCGGTGGAAATCCATTACTGAAATTTCCTTTTGATGGAGGGCGCAGCTGATGGTTGCTTAGAAACGGCAGACGCTTCCGGAGCGCAAGCGCCCGAGCGCTTTGTTGATAAGGAAGAAAGCGGCGCACCTAGCGTTTTCCACGCGTTTTTAGGCGCGACATGTGAACGGCCCCTTATAGGGCATAGTATAAGTAGGCGAATTGGGACGCAGCAAAACAAACCACAGTGAACATGGACAAAAAAGCTATGGTTGGCCCTGTGGATGGGAAATTTTCTTATAAAACACGAATGGATGGAAGCGTCGATAAGAGCATGGTTGTGTGCAAGCTATGCAACAAGGAATTCGCATATCACTATAGCACATCGAGCCTATTGCTACACTTAATGGCAATATTGCACTGGTCTGTTGGACTTGGTTGAACAAAAATAAACAATATTTTGTTGCTTAAGCTTATGTATTCAGTCATTATTCAATGGTATACTAAAAATCCATATAAAAAAACTTACTTCTCACTGTTCTCAGGTCAAATATTTATATGCGATTAAAATGCGATTAATTTCGATGAATTAATTACAAAGCCTCCAATTAATTAGATTAAATTTTTTAATCGAGTCCCGGCCCTACTTTAAATATAAATTCAACTTTCTAAATGTAATTTCTGAGGGGTTTTGAATCCACCGATTACGAGAGGTTATTTTAAGCCGCCATCTTAGCACCACTCCGGAAGTCCAACCAAATATGTTTTATACATTTTGGTTGAAACTCTTTCCACACTGATCATCTGTCAGCCTTCTCTCTATTGTGAATTTTAATGTGCCTGTTAAGATATTCTTTTAGAGTGAAACTCTTTCCACACTGTTGGCAGGTAAAAAGGCTCTCTCTATTGTGGATATTCATGTGCTTGTCAAGGTTTCCTCGTTTACTGAAACTCTTTCCACATTGATTGCATGTGTAAGGCTTCTCTCCAGTGTGAACTCTCAGGTGGACTCTAAGGTTTCCAGGATTACTGAAACTTCTTCCACACTGACGGCACGTGAAAGAGTTATCTCCTGTGTGAATTCTCATGTGACTTTCAAGGTTTAATTTTCGAATGAAACTCTTTCTACACTGTTGACAGATGAAACGCCTCTCCAGTGTGAATTTTCATGTGGTCTTTAAGGTTTGTATTTTGACTGAAACTCTTTCCACACTGTTGGCAGACGAAAGATTTCTCTCCTGTGTGAATTTTCATGTGGACTTTAAGGTTTGTATTTTGACTGAAACTCTTTCCACACTGTTGGCAGATGAAAGATTTCTCTCCTGTGTGAATTTTCATGTGGACTTTAAGGTTTGTATTTTGACTGAAACTCTTTCCACACTGTTGGCAGACGAAAGATTTCTCTCCAGTGTGAATTTTCATGTGGACTTTAAGGTTTGTATTTTGACTGAAACTCTTTCCACACTGTTGGCAGACGAAAGATTTCTCTCCTGTGTGAATTTTCATGTGGATTTTAAGGTTTCTATTTCGAGTGAAACTCTTTCCACTCTGTTGGCAGATGAAATGCCTCTCTCCAGTGTGAATTTTCTTGTGGGCTTTAAATTCTCCTTGTTCATTGAAACTCTTTCCACGCTGTTGGCAGATAAAAGATTTCTCTCCTGTGTGAATTGTCATGTGGTCTTTAAGGTTTCTATTTCGAGTGAAACTCTTTCCACACTGTTGGCAGATAAAACGCCTCTCTCCAGTGTGAATTTTCTTGTGGGCTTTAAATTCTCCTTGTTCATTGAAACTCTTTCCACACTGATGGCAGATGAAAGGCTTCTCTCCAGTGTGAATTGTCATGTGGTCTTTAAAGGTCCCATATGGTCAAAATCAAAATTTCCTGGCTTTTTTCATGATAACTAAGGTCTAGGGGCTATCTAACTACCATATGAGTTTCAAAACAGTCAATCCACAGTAAACTGCACACAGCCTGCTTAAAGTAGCTGTTCATTTTCACGAGCAGCTGTGACTTCCGTAACGATGTGACGTCCGATCGACTCAAGTCACCGCCTTCAGTCACAAACCAACGTCCCACCCTCCTTTTGTCAAACCCCCAGACAACAACGCATCCATTCCATTGAGCAACAACAACAGGAAAACAAGTGGAGAAAACCCTGTTCAGTCGATAGATGTCAAGCTACGATCATTACACAGGCTTCAGAACAACGTTAATATAAGAGACCAGCGGCACGTCAACGTCAGCCTCTTTCACACAGCGATTCCGGTAAATACACGGATAATGTGTCCCACGATTTGTTCCGGAATTGTTTAATTTGGTTCATTCACAGTTGTTTTCCGGAATCTGTGCTTGCTTTACACACAAACCATAAAGACATGTGACGTTTGGATGTGAGATGTAATGCGATGCGTACGTTTCACTAAACTGAAACTAACCTGAACAAACTGTGCTTCAGCGCTGATAGTGAGGAGCTGGCTCTGCCTGATGATCGCTGCTTCATTCCACTTTGCACGTAACGTTATTTTTCGTTGTGAAGAGTCGCTTGATAACGTGCATCATTACTACAACACTGCCTTTAGGTTCTGGCTTTGGTTCACACAGTTCCCGTAATTTTCCAGAATCAGCGCGCATTGTGAAAGGGGCTTTACTAAAGCAACAGTTATGTAGCCTACTGCATTCGGTGTTTGTAAAAGAAAAAACATTAATGATCATTCTAAAATATCCTGTTGAGTATCAGCTCTCTCTATTGCTCTGAGCTCGCTTACGCTTACAGTATACATGACCGTAGTTACCTGTGATTGGCCTGGTTGTGCGTCACTCAGAAAACAACAGGCCAATCAGAAGAGAGGCTCATGAATATTAATTAGATGGGCCAAAATCGACCTGTTTTTGACAGAGCTCCTAAAAAAGGAGCTGTAAAAATATATTGAGATGGATTTTGGCACTTATACCGCAAATATATATTCTTAAGGACATCAACAAATAAAATAAACCTCCAGAAATGTGTACGATATGGGACCTTTAAGGTTTCTATTTCGAGTGAAACTCTTTCCACACTGTTGGCAGATGAAATGCCTCTCTCCAGTGTGAATTTTCTTGTGGACTTTAAATTCTCCTTGTTCATTGAAACTCTTTCCATGCTGAAAGCAAGTGAAAAAACTCGTAGTTCTAGTCTTTTGAGCTCTTTTTTGTGTAGATGTATTTTCTGACTGTAAGGAACAAAATGATTTTTTCCAGTTATGGAAACATGAAGATTCTCAAACTGATCTTTCTCTTCAGTTTCATTCAGTACTTCCCTCTCCTCTTTCAGTGCTGTTGGGCCTAAGGTGGGAAAACAAAGAAATAAAAGTTAACCCCAGTTTAATGCCACAAAGCAGGTAACACAAAAACAAGCCGTGCTGCTGCATTCTGAATCATTTGTAGAGGCCTGATTGTACATGCTGGAAGACCAGCTAAAAGAGCATTGCAGTAGTCCAGCCTGGAAATGACCAGGGCCTGTACGAGGAGTTGTGCAGCATGCTCTGTTAGGAAGGGCCTGATCTTTCTGATGTTGTACAATGCAAACCTGCAGGATCGAGCAGTTTTAGCTATGTGGTCTTTAAAAGTCAATTGGTCGTCAAAGATTACACCAAGATTTCTGGCTGAAGTCGATGGGGTAATTGTTGATGAACCTAACTGGATGGAGAAGTCATGTTGTAAAGTTGGAGTGGCGGGAAAGACAAGGAGCTCAGTCTTAGCTAGATTGAGCTGAAGATGGTGTTCCTTCATCCATGCAGAGATATCCACCAGGCAGCCAGAGATCTGGTTTGAAAGAAAGATAGAGCTGTGTGTCATCAGCATAGCAATGGTAGGAGAAGCCATGTGCCTGTATGATGGGGCCCAGAGATGTAGTGTATATGGAGAAGAGGAGGGGTCCAAGAACTGATCCCTGAGGAACCCCAGTGACCAGTTGATGAGTTTTGGATACCTCGCCTCCCCAGGCCACCCTGAAAGACCTACCAGAGAGATAGGATTTGAACCAGCGAAGTGAAGTCCCTGTGATGCCCAGCGATGAGAGGGTAGACAGGAGCATCTGGTGATTCATGCTGCAGATAGGTGCAGCAAGATGAGTACTGATGATTTGGAATCAGCTTTTACAGTCCGCAAGGCTTCAGTGACAGACAGTAGTGCCGTCTCAGTTGAATGGCCACTCCTGAACCCTGACTGGTTAGCATCCAATAGATTGTTCTGTGAGAGAAATAAAGATAGCTGGTTGAAAACAGCTCGTTCCGATGTTTTTGCTATGAACGGAAGGAGAGACAGGTCTGTAGTTGTCTATGAGTGAAGAGTTAAGTGTAGGTTTTTTGAGCAGTGGGGTTACCCGGGCCTGCTTAAATGTAGTGGGGAAAGTGCCTGTGAGAAGAGATGTGTTGATGATGTGTGTGAGTGCTGGTAGGATTGTAGGGGAGATTGCTTGGATAAGGTTTGAGGGGATGGGGTCTAAAGGACATGTCGTCGGATGGCTGGAGAGGAGAAGTTTGGTTACTTCTGCCTCAGAATGGGGATGGAAAAAGAAGAGGGGAGTTTCAGCCGTGGGTACATTGCTACATTGCTGTATGGACATTTTAGATATTCATAAAGAATATAAAAACAAAAAAGGTTTTCTGCAAATTCCTCCATGAACTTGTTCTTCATTTCCCCAAGTACCTCTGTGGTGACTTTCAAATGGTTTTACTGTTTCATTTTTTTAATAATTTCATACCGAAATTCGACAAATGCTAGTTACATTGCTGTATAGACATTTTAAAAAACATTAAAATATAAAAGTAAATTGTTTTCTGCAAATTCCTCCATAATCTTGTTCTGCATGTCCCCATATACCACTGTGGTGATGCTGTTTTACTGTATCACTTTTTAATAGTTCATACTAAAGTGAAGACAATTGCTATTTATATTCTTGTATAGACATTTTTAAATTTCATTAAAAAAATAAAATTGTTTTCTGAAAACTCCAACAGATTATTGTTTTGCATGTCCCCAAATACCACTGTGGTGATTTAAGTTGTTTTACTGTATAATATTTTAATAATTGCATGCCAAAGTAAAGACAAATGGTTATTACATTGCTGTACATAAAAAAATATACAAATATGAAATTAAATTGTTTTTGGAAAACTCCAACAGATTATTGTTATGCATGTCCCAAAGTACCACTGACATAATTTTCATGTTGTTTTACTGTAACGTTTTTTAATAATTTCATACCAAAATCAAGACAAAAGCTATTTACATTGCTGTATGGAAAAAAAAAATCATAAAAATATGAAATCAAATTGTTTTCTGAAAACTCAGACAAGAGACAACAGATTATTGTTCTGCATGTCCACAAGTACCACTGTGCTGATTTTCAAGTTGTTGTACTGTATCATTTTTTAATAATTGCATACCAAAATAAGGTGAAATATTATTGAATATTTCTCTAGACATGTTTATTAAAATAATAAAAATATATAATCAAATATGAAATATAAATAAAAACATGAAATCAAATGTTCATGCAGTTTTACTGTTATATATATTTCTTTAAATAATTGCATTACAAAGTAAGGAAAAGTACTATTAACTCTCTCTTTATAGACGCAGGCGTAAGACGTGAAGGGGCTGGGGAGTAGAACTAAAAATCTGTTTTCAGAGTTTTCAGAAAACATTTTTATTTTATTTTTTTTTATACATTTTTATAATGTCTACAGCAATGTAAATAGCATTTGTCTTGATTTTGGTATGAAATTATTAAAAAATGATACAGTAAAACAGCATGAAAATCACCACAGTGGTACTTGGGGACATGCAGAACAATAAAGTTTTGGAGTTTTCAGAAAACAATTTGATTTCATATTTTTATGATTTTCTTTATGTCTATGGAGCAATGTAATTAGCATTTGTCTTGACTTTAGTATGCAATTATACATTTTTTTTTTTTACAGTAAAACAGCATGAAAATCACCACAGTGGTATTTGGGGACATGCAGAACAATAAAGTTTTCAGGCATGTGATTGGCTAAGGACAAAAAAGCAGGAAAATATACTAAGACAAGTATTATATTAATTAACATATATTTTATTGCCTTAATTGTTTAAATTTGTATAACACATGATCTTGTCGATCCATCAGATAACATTTACAACTCTACGTGTTTGGTGCTTAAAACCATGGACTGATTTGTTCACATTGGTCTTTTTGACAACAGCAGACGTACGAGCTGATTAAAAATGTCAGATCATTCTCTTCCAGCAGGAGGCGCTGTCAGAATGATACACAAAAACAAGCTCCGCAGCTGACTTTGAAACGCGCAGCGCTCATATTTATTCAATGGATAACCTTATAAAGTTTCATCGCAATTATTGCCTTTTAGTCCCCACATTTAAGACCACCGGAAATAATTAAGTCTTTCTTAACCCTTAATAACACTACAGTCATCAATAAAAATGAAGAGCTTTATTTCAAGAACCGACTTTCAAAAACCCTTAGCCTACACAAAATACGTTTCTTTTTATTTTGCACAAGAAAAATATTAGGGAAGTAAATTAATATCAGCATATGAAGTATATTCGTCTATCATTGTCTCTTAGAGAATGTGCACATTAGATGCTGAAAGCGCTGTTTTTACTTTCACTTTAACATATGCAATTTTCACGTTGCTTGTGTGATATCCATTGGCTCACCGTCGTGGTTTAAAATATAAATATGTATAAAAATACAGTATAAAAAGATATATTTACAATATTTTGCGACGTAACCCCAAAATAATGCATTTCCCATCAACGTTTTTCACTCACTGAAAGCTACATCTGTCTGCCGATCTCTGCTCTCCTCACAGCACGGAACATTGCACCCAAACACTGACCCTAGTGTGCTTGATATAATGTATTTATTAGAAATAGCGTTTGGCATTTTTTTTTATTATGTCAAAAGCTTTCACGGTCCGCATGGACGCATCTTGCGGTCCGGAATCATACTTCGCCATCCGCCATTTGCGAACGCAAATACGTGACATAGGTCACATTTTCAGGTCGAAAAATCCGGAATTCCGGATTAATCCGGAAAAATCACATCCCTGAGTTTTGGAGTTTTCAGAAAACAATTTTATTTCATATTTTTATTATTTATTTTTATTTTTATGTACAGTATCAACAGCATTGACAAAGATGTCCAACAACGTCAGCTTTATCTTCCCTGTTACATCGTAGATGTGCAACTCTTTAATTTGACAGTCCGAGCCACTGACCGTGTCCACTTACTGCAGCTTGGTCATTTCTACGTCGGTCCCATGAGAGCACAAGAAGTCACTGCCATCTGGATCAGAGAAGCCTAGGAACAAGCAAAAATCTTTAATTAAAACCGAAGCCAAGGCCAACTGAGCAACGAGCCACAATACAAAACAGTGAGGTTCATCTGGAAAGGCTTCTTAATGGTGTAGCTGAAGTTCCACAGCCGCACCTGGTTCTTTTCAGCTTGAACGAAGACGATCAGTTTTTTTTAGTTTTTTTTCAGAAACTCCTGCCTGGCAGCGGTGAGAAATGCAGAACTATTCCTGGATTGCTTTTTGGGAGTGAAGTTAAAGACAAATCAGTTCACCGCGTCTTCACCTTCTTTACCTTCGAAATCGTTATGCTGGCCCCTTACACTGGGAGGCTTAGACTTAGACTATAATTTGCATATTAGAGGTATAAAAAGCTCAACTGCTACCTGTGCTGTCATTTGTCGGAGCAAGCCAAGTTGAGTCTGCATCAGGTGGTGTCTCGAAAAGGATGCACGAGCAGTCCTGCTAAGGTACGAAAAGACAGTGAAGACTCAGTGGAGGGATTCCTCTTTAACGTCTCTCCCAGAAAGCAGTCCAAGAATAGTTCTGCGTTCTTCACTGCTGTTCTTCAGAGCGCCAGGCAGCCATACCATTTTTGGTCGTCTTTGCTATGGATAAACAGGCTGTTTTCCTCCAGGCTGAAAAGAACGGCAACCCAGTCAGGCGCAGCATAAGTAAGCAGCCTAGATGCAAATTAACCTCCCTGAGAACTTTTATTGTGACTCTTTGCTGAGTTGGCCGTGGCTTCTGTATTAATCACAGATTTCTGCTTTTTCCTTAGGATTTTCTGATCCAGAGGGATTTGACATCATGTGCTTTCGTAGGACTGGGGTGGAGGTGACCACGCTGCCATTTTTGCGGTGCGCGCCACCAAGCTGCAGAAAAATGACCGTGGCGGAGGTGAAGGCCCAGAAAGAAGGTGCGAATTGCAGAGCTGATGTTTCAGAGCCGTATATTGCGGGACCTTTGTTGTGTTTGTGGTCAAAATGTATAGCAAACTAATGCTGTTTACTTGCATTCTTTAGGTAGGAGAGGTCCATGCAAAGGTTGCGCTGCAGGGCATCATAAGCAGGGTGGTCATGGTCAGCGGCTCGGACTGTGAGCTCAAAGAGGTCTATATCTATGATGGAACAGGGGAGATGAAGCTGACGTTGTGGGACAGCTTTGTCAATGCTGCTGAGGCCGGCATGTCCTACGTCTTCAAGAACCTGTCCACCAGAGAGAGAGACGGGTGCCTTTGCGTCTGTACTGGTCCATCTAACAGCATCAAACAGATTGCTGACTTGGAAGTGGCAGAGGGAGCAACCATCCAAGAAGACGAGAAATCAACAACGCTTTTCGGCTGCACAATAAAAGGTATAGAGGTGTTTATTCAATGCCGGTGCTCCAGCTCCCACCACAAGCAAAAGGAATTTGTGGAGAAGTCGAAGACGCACAGGTGTGAGGGCTGTAGACTGAAACAGCATTCACTGTCTTTCCCCCAACCTTCGGGGAACTGACAACGGAGAGGAAACTGTGCAACTAGCCACCTCAGCACTGTCCACATACCTGCGCGACACCGGCCTCAGCAGCATGTCTAACGACGCGGAGGCGATCGAAGATCATTTTCTGCAGTTATCAGTCGTTGACCTACAAGTCAATGTAGACGGCTTCCTTCTTTCAATTCAGCCAGCGGCTCCCAGGCGGACTGTCGCCGCGGACGAGCAGTTGGATGCAGACGGTGAGGCACAGCAAGTGACCGCAGAGGAAGGCCAGCTACCAGAACAGGGCGACGGTGAAACAGGAGGGGACGGCGAAGTGACGTCTGCTGGTTCGCTTTTTTGAAGTTCATTATCAGTTTTGTTTAAAGACATGGTTTGTAAAATGCCTTTTTTTCTTGAAGGATGCTTTTTTTCTGATTTCACTTAAAGATTTTCTGTGTGTTTTGATAGAAGTTCAATAAATGTTTATTTTTTTCATCAAATCGTTTTTGTATTGTCTGCTTATTTTTTTGGAATAAAGGGTTTCACATTTAATATTTAAAAATATATTAAAAATGTTCTAAATATAAAATATTTTATAAAAATGTATCAAAGGGTAAAAAATTGTAAGAGCAAATTTTACTTTCAAGTTTTAAATTCAAGTCTATTTTTAAAGTCTGTTCTAGTCTATAATTAACCTAAAGTATAGAAGTAGGTATAAGGGTTATGCTTAAGTAATTCTAAGGCATGTTCAGGATGCAGGTGTTTGTGTAAATGGTTGCAAACCGTTTTAATAAAATTAAAACGGACATGTGGTGAGATGCTGAAACAATTTAAGAAATATAGTCAGACTGGTTAGTAATGAGTGAAGCTGGTGCTACTGTTTGTGGATTTTGAAAATTCCTGCTTTGCTGAGATTTGATGTATTTGTTTTCAGTTGATTTTATCTAAGTATGTGGACGAAGTCAGTTGTAGTTCTTGTGTTTGTTTTACTTCAGTAATTCTGCTTGTTAGCAGCAGGTGTTCATCACTAACGCTCAATCAGCACTTAATTGATTATTTAATTGCCTTATCTTTAACTCTGCTTAGAGTGGGACTAAACGTTGATTTAACAATGGGGATTTAACTGTGTAAATATGTTAAAAATATTACAGAATAGATCAACAATTGTTACAGTGATTGTCTATATTTTGTACTTTTACAGTTTTCTTAATTTTCTGTGTCTATAAGACTAAATAGATAGGCCTATTCAATCATATAATTTTAAATGTAGTACGCAGTGTAAAGCAAATACAAAAGACAATACAAAAGTACTACAAGAAAAACAAAAGATTTACTTATTCTTTATTCAATCTTACATTTACTCAGAAAACCTATACACTATTATCAGAGTGAATTTTTAATTTTAATCCGCGTCACTTCCTGTTTGTTCTAGCGCATGACTTGAGTTGAAGCTCCGTCGAGTTAAATTATTTTTGATTTTTAAATCCAAAAACAATTCTATGCACCTGTGTTTTACAACAAAAAAAATCGGAACGCCTTTTCATTAGTTTTTATCGTTCGTTTTTATTTGCTTTCCCGAGTCTGCTACTAAGCTAGCTTATAGCCCATTTAACATTGCCAACGTGGTTGCGGCTAATCTTGCTTACATTGTTTATTCTCTAATCACACTCATTTCAACTGTTTACTCACTGTTACTAGCTTTAATGGCGAATTTGTGTCTACCTTTGAGTGCAGGTGAAGACACGTTCGAGCTGCAGGCCGGTGAGAAGCAGATCCATGAGTTGCAGGCCAGGCAGATTGAGTTGCGTGAACGGAAGGCCGCACTCAAATCTGCCCCGGGACGCGATCCTCCCAGATGTCGTTCACTCCGGCGCCGGGCCACCACGGACCCTGGGTGCAGCAGCAGCGGAAGACGTGAACCAGGCCCCGGCCAAGGACATCTCCCCGCCTCCGGTCTTCGAGATCTCCACCCGGAACCGCTTTGCTCCCCTCCGTGAGACGGAACGCGACGCTGTGATCGTTGGACACTCCATCGTCCGGTACCATCGTGCTAACTTAGCTACCGGTAAAGTGCACACTCACTGTTTCCCTGGTGCTCGCGTTCTCGATGTTTCTTCACAGATACCTGCCATCCTGGAGGACGATGTGAGCGTCGGTGCGATCGTCCCGCACGCGGGGGTGAACGACGTCAGGCTGCGGCAGACAGAGGTCTTGAAGAGGGATTTCGGGAGCCTGATCCAGACAGTACGCAGCACAGCGCCCGCGACAAAGATCATCGTGTCAGGACCGCTTCCCACGTATCGACGTGGACACGAAAGGTTCAGTAGACTTTTTGCTCTAAATGAATGGTTGTTGTCATGGTGTAAAGAACAGAATCTGCTCTTTGTTAATAATTGGAATCTTTTCTGGGAGCGTCCTAGGCTTTACCGCGCTGATGGCCTGCACCCCAGCAGAGTCGGAGCAGAACTGCTGTCGGACAACATCTCCAGGACGCTGCGCTCCATTTGACTAGTAAGCAAATCTTCAAATAGCTGCGATGATGGCTTTTGTTATGCACATTTAAACCATAGTACTGGTGGTGTCCAACCTATAAAGACTGTGTCTGTACCTCGAATAGTGAGGTCAAAACAAAAATTTAATGCAGGATCTAGATAAAACCTAATTGTGATTAAACCAGAAAAATGCACAGTAAATGAACAAAAACAATTTTTAAATTCTTAAACATTAGATCACTCGCACCCAAATAACTTATTTGAAATGAAATGATCACAGATAATAGCTTTGATGTACTCTGCTTGACTGAAACTTGGCTAAAACCAAACGATTATATTGGTCTGAATGAGTCTACTCCACCAAACTACTGTTATAAGCATGAACCCCGTCAGATCGGTCGTGGCGGTGGTGTTGCAGCAATTTATAGTGATATTTTCAATGTTACCCAGAAAACAGGGTACAGGTTTAATTCATTTGAAGTACTCCTACTTAATGTTACTCTGTCAGATATGCAAAATAAATCTCTCCTATCTCTTGCTCTGGCTACTGTGTATAGACCTCCAGGGCCGTATACAGATTTCCTAAAATAATTTGCAGATTTCCTCTCAGACCTATTGGTTAATTTTGATAAAGCATTAATTGTTGGAGATTTTAACGTTCATGTTGATAATACAAATGATGCGTTAGGACTTGCGTTTACTGACCTGATAAACTCTTTTGGAGTCAAGCAAAACATCACTGGACCCACTTATCGTTTTAATCATACGCTAGATCTAATTATATCGCACAGACTTGATCTTACTGATAAAGATTTCGTACCTCAAAGCGACGATGTTACTGATCATTTCCTCGTATCGTGCATGCTGCGTATCACTGATGTTAACTATATAGCCCCACGCTATCGTCTGGGCAGAACTATTGTTCCAGACACCAAAGATAGCTTCACAAATAACCTGCCTGATTTATCTCAACCGCTCTGTGTACCCATAAATACACATGAACTAGACAAAATGACTAGTAACATAGGCACTATCTTCTCTAATACATTAGAAGCTGTTGCCCCCATCAAGCTAAAAAAGGTTAGAGAAAAATGTACTGCACCATGGTACAACAGTAATACCCATTCTCTCAAAAAAAGAAACTCGAAAACTTGAGCGTAAATGGAGAAAAACTAACTGAGAAGATTTTAGAATTGCATGCAAAAACATGTCCAGCTATAGATGGGCTTTAAAAGCTGCTAGAGCCATAGAAAAAAAAAAACAGAACAATCAAAGGTTTTTATTTAGCACAGTGGCTCGATTAACAAATAACCAGACGCTGCCTGACCTAAATATTCCTGCACAGTTTAGTAGTAATGATTTATGAATTTCTTTACTGATAAAATAGACAACATCAGAAATATAATAACAAATATAGATACTACAGCAACTGATAATTCAGCATTATTACACCAGAAGAAAAACTCCAGTGCTTTACAACTATAGAACAGGAAGAATTAAATAAACTTATCACCAGATCTAAAGCAACAACATGCCTATTAGATCCTATACCCACTAAATTACTAAGAGTTGTTACCTGTAGCAGAAGTACCGCTTCCTAATATTGTCAACTCATCGTTATCTTTAGGTTATGTCCCAAAACCATTCAAACTAGCAGTTATTAAACCTCTTATTAAGAAACCACAGCTAGACCCTAGTGAACTGGCAAATTACAGACCCATTTCTAATCTTCCATTTATGTCTAAAATGTTAGAAAAAGTTGTGTCTGCTCAATTGTGCTCCTTCTTGCAAAAAAAATAATCTCTTTGAAGAATTTCATCATAGCACAGAAACTGCACTTGTAAAAATAACAAATGACTTGCTACTTGCGGCAGATCAAGGCTGCGTCTCATTGCTAGTTTTACTTGATCTTAGTGCTGCGTTCGACACTATAGATCATGAAATACTCATAGATCGATTACAAAGCTATACAGGTATTCAAGGGCAGGCTTTAAGATGGTTCAGATCATACCTGACTGATCGCTACCACTTTGTTTATTTAAATGGGGAGTCATCGCAGCTAACACCAGTAAATTATGGAGTGCCACAAGGATCTGTCCTAGGTCCTCTACTATTTTCAATTTACATGTTACCCCTCGGTAATATTATTAGGAAATATGGGATTAGTTTCCATTGTTATGCTGATGATACTCAACTATATATCTCAACAAGACCAGATTAAACTTCTAACTTAGCAAAGTTAACAGAGTGTGTTAAAAATGTGAAAGACTGGATGACCCATAATTTTCTACTGTTAAATTCAGATAAGACCGAAATATTACTTATTGGACCAAAAAACAATACACAGAATGCCTTAAACTGCAATTTGCAACTAGACGGATGTACTGTTATTTCCTCTACAGTTAAAAATCTGGGTATTATATTAGACAGCAAACTGTCTTTTGAAGATCATATTTCTCATGTTACAAAATCAGCATTCTTCCATCTTAGAAACATTGCTAAGCTACGGAACATGTTACCTGTCTCTGATGCAGAAAAGTTAGTTCATGCATTCATGACGTCTAGACTGGACTATTGTAATGCACTACTAGGTGGTTGTCCTGCTTCTTCAATAAATAAGCTACAAGTAGTCCAAAATGCAGCTGCTAGAGTCCTTACCAGATCGAGAAAATATGATCATATTACCCCAATTTTACAGTCTCTACACTGGCTACCTATTAGGTTCTGTATCACTTACAAAATATTACTTCTTCCCTATAAGGCCCTTAATGGTTTAGCTCCTGCATACCTAACTACTCTCCTACTACGCTACAATCCCTCACGCTCCCTAAGGTCGCAAAACTCTGGACTTTTAGTAGTACCTAGGATAGCAAAGTCCACTAAAGGAGGGAGAGCCTTTTCAACGTTCGGGGTTCAGACACACTCTCTATGTTTAAATCTAGATTAAAGACTCATCTCTTTAGCCACGCATTCACATAATGTATCTCATAATGTTGTACTTCAGTTACATCTGATCAAATGCACATCAACTTTCTTCAGCTTGGGCTAAACACATTATTTTTTGCTTGGTTGGAAGTTGGAACAGCAGCTACGCTAATCTATTTGTTTCTCTTTTTCTGCCAGGGGATTCCCATCCCGTGGTAACTAGGAATTATACAAGATTCAGTCCGGATTCAGAATACCTAATAAGAGATGATGCCAACCCCTCAGAGGACCGCAGATGATGGGGTCGCCAGATGAGCTCCAGAGATGAATCAATGAAGATATCGCCAACCTAGACGGCCATTGGTGCGACTCCACAGGAACCTGATGAGTTTCTCTACAATCTGACATTGGTAAAAACTGCTGGTTTCGTCTGGCCAGAGGAGAACTGGTCCCCCGACTGAGCCTGGTTTCTCTCAAGATTTTTTCTCCATTTCTGTCACCCATGGAGTTTTGGTTCCTTGCCGCTGGCTTGCTTAGTTGGGGACACTTTCCAGCGATATCGTATAATACTGAACTGACGATGATATCACTGAATTCATTGCTGTACTGCCTTGATCTTAAAATTGATTGTTTACAATAATGCGTTACCTACACAATATTGCGGTGTTTAAATACTGTGCAGTTGCTTTGACACAATCTGTATTGTTAAAAGCGCTATATAAATAAAGGTGACTTGACTTGACTTGACTAGAGAGTTCTAGCTCATCTTCCTCATCTTCCTAGGAGTTTAAGGCCTCCCAGGCGCAGAAGCATCGACTCTGGGACTTATAAAACCAGAAGATGGCAAGGTGATGAGACACGGGACTAAAAGAACTGAGAAAAGCCTGGAGAACTGAGGCAAGTCACTGTGTGAAGCCTTTATCTCCTATGGGGGTCGCAGTTAGGAGATAAAGGTAATTGGGAGGCCAGGTTAATTGATCATTAGGAGGCTAGAGAGCCAATCGTGACTTTAGCTTTTGGAGGGAAAGTTTACAACTCTTTGTCTGTAAGCATGATATTTGCATATGTTCTGGGATTGGTTGTTCATGAAAAAACTACTAAAGATTCTTAAAACACTAATATTCTGCATAGGTATCAAAAGATAAGACACAATCTTTTAGATCATCAACAAATTCAACGAGACTAAACATGTTATATGTGATGTTATACTACATAGTGATCATAACACATGCATAATAACATTTTACAATACAAAAGACAAAATAAATTAACAGTAATAATATACACAATGATCTGAGGTTCTGTGTGTTCATTCACAGAAAGGTTTTTATAAGAATTAATGAAAGAAGTCAGTTCCTATGGCAGTATGTGTCCTTTTTAGCGTATTAGTTGGGGAAAATTCTCTCTACATACTTTTGAGTCGTAAAGTTTATCTGGTCTGGCAGAGGAGTCCTGGATGCCATAGTTGTCATGATCTGGGCTGTGGGGCCTCCCTCAGCCACTTGGGGTCACTGTTTTCCCTTCCCTACACTACACTTCTGATAGCATTCACCTGTCCTTCTCGTTATCACTGATTACTCGCACACCTGTTCACAATCACTATCTGGACTATAAGAGATCCCACTACTCACTCCGCATTCATGTCTGCATTGTCTTTTGTCTGGTTTGTATCTGTGTCTCTGGATCCCTGGCCTTTTGATCTTGTTTCATGCTTTGTTCATTTTGTGTTTCAGTTTATGTTTAGTTTTGTGCCGTGTTGGCCTTTTGCTTTGTTTGTTTATTTGTTTAATTAATAAATATCCTTTCCCTGCACCTGGACCCAGACCCTTCCTTGTTTCACGTGACAATAGTAAGACCATTTGTAGACATCATGGCAGCCAGTGTTGTGGATTGGGTGAAGGGGGACTGTGACCTTTTGTTAATCTAATGAAAAATTGATTATTTGGTAAATCTAATGAACAACTGTGTCTAATTGGTCCGGACCCTACATTGTTTTTTTTCGGTTTGTAGAGTAATTTACATCAGCTTCAGATGTGGCTCAAACAATCAGAATCAAGGGCCGGAACTGTCCGTTTATACATTTTGGTTGAAACTCTTTCCAGACTGAGGGGATCTGTCAGCCTTCTCTCCATTGTGAATCTTCATGTGCTTGTAAAGGTGTCCTATTTGACTGAAACTCTTTCCACACTGTTTGCATGAGTAAGGCTTCTCTCCAGTGTGAATTCTCATGTGCCTGTTTAGATTTCCTTTATGAGTCAAACTCTTTCCACACTGTTTGCAGGTCAAAAGGCTATCTATAATGTAAATTTTCTGGTGGACGTCAAGGTTTCCACTATGATCAAAACTCTTTCCAGACTGAGGGGATCTGTTAGACTTCTTTCTATTGTGGATCCTCATGTGCTTGTCAAGGTGTCCTCGTTGACTGAAACTCTTTCCACACTGTTTGCAGGCGTAAGGTCTCTCTCCAGGGTGAACTCTGAGGTGGACTCTAAGGTTTCCAGGATTACTGAAACTTCTTCCACACCATTTGCAGATGAAACACTTATCTTCTGTGTGAATTCTCATGTGCCTTTTAAGGTTTTTATTTTCAATGAAACTCTTTCCACACTGTTGACAGATGAAAGGCTTCTCCCCTGTGTGAATTCTCAAGTGGTCTTTAAGGGTTCTTTTTTGAGTGAAACTCTTTCCACACTGATCGCACGAGATAGACCGATCTCCTGTGTGAATTCTCATGTGACATTCAAGGTTTCCTTTTCGAGTGAAACTCTTTCCACACTGTTGGCAGATGAAAGATTTCTCTCCTGTGTGAATTTTCTTGTGGACTTTAAATTCTCCTTGTTGACTGAAACTCTTTCCACACTGACGGCACGTGAAAGACTTCTCTCTTGTGTGAATTTTCATGTGGACTTTAAGGTTTCCTTTGTGACTGAAACTCTTTCCACACTGTTGGCAGATGAAACGCCTCTCTCCAGTGTGAATTCTCATGTGGTCTTTAAGTGTTCCTTTTTGAGTGAAACTCTTTCCACACTGAAAGCAGGTGAAAAAACTCCTAGTTCTTTTTTGTGTAGATGTATTTTCTGACTGTAAAGAACAAAATGATTTTTTTCCAGTAATGGAAACATGAAGATTCTCAAACTGATCTTTCTCTTCAGTTTCATTAGGTACTTCTCTCTCCTTTTTCAGTACTGTTGGGCCTAAGGTGGGAAAACAAATAAATAAAAGTTAACCCCAATTTAATGCCACAAAGCAGATTTGTAATGCGTATGCTAGATCTCATAACATGGTGTCCAAACCTGATCATAGTCGGCTGGTGTCCTATAGAGTTTAAGCTGGCTGCTATACAATTTATTCAAGCTAATAAAAGTTTAGGAAACTTACATAAAGACTGAATCTCAATTATGTACCATTTTTTTATGCCCTAGGCTAGGGGACAAATGCAAAAAAATTAAAGAAAGGCAAGGAAAAGGGACAAACTCCCACTCAACCATCAGATAAAAAATTAATCACACAATAATTCTTTCTGAGGTTTTATTAAGGGGGCAATGATGTTAGCCAATCATAAAAAGGCGTTGTTACAGCGAGTCCCAACTAGGTTCCTGGAGCCCCCCAACACTGCATGTTCCTCTAATTAAGTGATTAATTACCTGGTTCAAGTGTGTTTGATCTGGGTCAGAGCTAAACTTTGAAGCATGGTAAATCTTTAGGAACAGGGTTGGGCACCTCTGCACCAAGACCTAACATGGGTGTGTGAGACAAAAGAGAGATGCAAAATGTGCAGTGTTTGGGGGCCTCCAGGAACGTGACTGGGAACCACTGGTCTGTTACACTGACCTTTTTAATTGAAAATGCCCCATAACTTACTGTAAAAAAACTAACAAACAAATAAAAACCACATCACATCAGAACATATCCATTAAAAGAAAACAGGCGATATTTTTACATCAATTGAATGTGAAGTGAGATGTGCTGAAGTATGGTGAATTTGTGCTCTACATTTAATCCATCAAAGTGTGTTTGCATAAACACGCACACACACGGAGCACTGACTCTCTCCCACACAAATATTTAACTTTATTATCACTTTAAACATAAAAGTAAATAGGAAATGCAACGCAAAAAAAAGAATAAAAGCCATAGACTACGTACAACCGTATTTATTGTTTTGTGCCTAAGATTTAATGATGTTTTAATATATATATATATATATATATATATATATATATATATATATATATAAATTCCAAATCTAAAATGAGTCTTTAAGGCACTAAATTAAAAATGAAATAATAGAAAACAGCCTACATTTTAACTGGGAAGAGGAACAGACATTTACTCATTTGAGATAGTAAATAAGACTGTATTAGTCAGCTGACTTTTTTTTTTTCATTTACTGCTATGATAAAAATACACTTGCATTTAGGATTATAATTGTACATGTGTCACATTTTATGTCCAAAAACAAATATTTTAGCAAACTGTCTACTTTTCCCAGAATTATTGAGCTACTACTATATTGTCTGTTTAGCGTGCAGCAGCACTCGTTTACTTGTGTAAACCTTGTCCACTCCTGACAGTAAGCTTGATATGTTTGCATGACCTTCTAACATTCACAGATGAAGAATATGCCCTGAGGAAAACACAACATCTCAAATGTATTAAACAACACAAATAGATCCATAACCGACATTAAGGACTGCGATAGAACAAGCGTGCACATCAAATTGCATTCACTGACTGAACCAGGAACACATAAGTGAGATTGTGTGACCTTAAATGGTAGGGATTTCCCGATTCGATCACGTGATCGGAAATCGGGCCCGATCACATGGTTTCAGACTCGATCGGAATCGGACGTTACCTCCCGATCAGGACTCAGATATATATCAGCGTTCCCCTACCATCATCTTAGTGGGGCGGCCCGCCCCCTTGAACGTCAAGTTTATTTAATTTTCGATATAGCACCAAATGACAATATAACTAATTTAAGGTTATCTTTCCTATAGAACAGGTCTATACATTGTTCTTTTATTAAACAAACTAAATAGCCTTATGTTATTTATCTTATTTACACGAAGGCATGTCATTTCTGTCCCTACATGGTCGCGTGTTTACAATGTCTCCTCCGCGAAAAAAAGAAAAACACGGACTGGATCGCGGACTCCATTCATCAAAAAAAGGAATTTACTATAGTGCGGAATGCCACCGAATCGTCGATTTTTGGATTAATAAATCAAAAGTTGGTCTGTCACTTAATTCAAATCACGATATGGACTAGTGTTTGTGAAAACTGAAATGCAAAAAGACAGTTTCAATCTGAATCCTGCATGTTCCTTTTCCCTCTGTATGTATGAATGGTGGAAGCACGTGTATTTTTTCTTTACTACACACATACTAAAGCACACATGATGCTCCCGCTAATTTTTGGCCTTTGCATCTCACATGAACAGATAAACTCAATCTCCAAAGCTGCTGTGAGTGTCACTATTCCGTTTCATTTGAGAAAGCATCATATCATAGCCTGGCGAGCCAGACTTACATCAAGATGTTTAGTCTGGAAACTCTCCATAGACGCGGCTTACTCCGAGGGGCGGGATAAACGGTTGTCTCTCAAAATCCCTATGCACGCAATAGGATAGCGCTTCAACCAATCAGAGCAACGAAGAAGGTGACGTAGTCTAAGCTTTTTCCGTATCCAGTCGGCAAAACTCCAAACACATCTTCCTTTTTTAAAAATGACTTAAGTGCCGTTCTTTGCTCGTTTCTTAAAGAAAAACTTAACTCCAAGTCCTCCAGAGTCGCGGCCAAAGCCGATTCGAAAGACCGCTGTTCGACAGCTGCAGCCGCCATTCTTTGTTTTTCAAGTGCCAGCCGTCGCAACTCTGTCGTCATATGTTAAGCCCGCCCCGCCTACTCTATACGCGTTGTGATTGGCCTGACCCAATTTGGGTTTTTGCAGCTAGAAGGTCTATTGAGAGTGTCTAGACCCACCTGGCTGCAAAATAATTTTTGCTGCCGCTAGGGTGCGTCTAGATTTCTAGGCTAATCATATCATACTATACACACAGAAACTTCACGGCAACCTGTCAAAATAAAAGTACGGTTTAACATGTAACAGAACAATATCAGTCTTGTATTACTTTTGTACAGTATAATGTAGGTGTTTATATATTCCTATTTAAATCATTTACATAAAACAATATATATATATATATATATTAAAACAAAATTAACCACTTTTATTATTACCAGAATTATTATTTAAACGTTTTAAACTGAATATAATTTTTCTTCCATGTACTGATTTTAACAGTAAACCTCTGTTTGCCAAAAATTAAAAGGGTTTATTTTTCATTTGATTAAAACTAAATAAATGTTTATGCTTTCATTTGATTTCATCTTTCATATCAGGAAAATTAAAACAATAAATAAATAAGATTAATTAAAATGAGAATATATTAAAATCGATGTCACTGCGGGGTGTGGTGTTGAACATGAAAAGTTAAGCAGTCTCATCTGTTCTCTTCAACATATATAAAAAAATTAAAACGTGAACAATAAAATAAATGCAATTAAATCTGTTATAATTAAAATATGAAAATTAAAATGACAGGTGATAAGGAATTATGACGAAATTTTTACGACCCTGTCCGTCACGGGCAATGTAACAGTCTAACGCAATGAAACGCAATGAAACTGAAACACTGGCCAATATAATGCTGGAGGTTTCATGGCTATATTTTTGCAGCCTGGTGGCCAATCTTCACTGATTGCACATTCCACCAGTAAGAACAGGTGTGAAGGTTGACTATGTGCACCCAATGGTTCAGACATTGTACTCTGAAGGTGGTGCCATGTATCAGGATGATAATGCACCAGTACACACAGCAAGACAGGTGACAGAGTGGTCTGATGAACATGAAAGTGAAGTTGGACATCTCCCATGGCCTGCATAGTCACCAGATCTGAATATTATTGTGCCACTTTGGGGTGTTTTGGAGGAGTGAGTCAGATAACATTTTCCGACACCAGTATCATGTAGTGACCTGACCCATGATCTGCAAGAGGAGAATGGCTCAAAATGCCATTGGCTACTGTGCAGGACTTGTATTAGTCATTGAAAATACGAAATGCTCTATTGGCCACAAAAGGAGGCCCAACACCATACTAACTGTGGTGTAAAACCAGGTGTTTCAGTTTCATTGTCCAACCCCTGTATATTTTTTAACACATCTATAGTTCTGCGGTGGCACAGAGTTAGACCTCTTGACTCTATTATAGAGAATCGGATCGGGACTCGGTATCGGCAGATACTCAAAATCAAATGACTCGGATTCGAGGGCAAAAAAACCTGATCGGGACATCCCTATTAAATGGTCATTTATGGGACCACTTTAACCCAGATTGATTTGTTATTTTATCTCAAGTCAGGTTTTGGACTTTAATCCCATCTTTTCTCAGAATCTTTTGGAAACAACCCCCAGAGCTTGACATAACATGACATAAATTGAGTTAAGGTTAGGAGACACTGCCAACTAAAGCATAAGGGCAGTCATGATTGGAGCTCCAGGGAGAAGCTTGCATACAGAAGCATAATACACCTGGTATGGTTGCCTCACGAAGCTCCATGGAGCAGAGGACTTCATTCTCAGAGATGAGAAGGGGACCCAGATGTTTTCTTTGGGAGCGGCGTGCTAATTGGAGATCCTCTAGAGCAGTGGTTCTCAACTGGTTTGGCCATGGGACCCACATTTTTACATGGTCATCAAGCCGCGACCCAAATTTTTAGGAACTATAATATAATTTTAGGAATTATAATAAATTTGTATTTATTTGTTAACATACAAAAGTAGTAACAGATAAATCATAAGAAAATCACCAAGACTTACAAATAAACAATATTTTATTACTGTTAAGTTAAAAATTTAACTTTTGTTGTTTTTTTTGACCACACACTCCGTGACCCACTGAAAATGTTCCCGCTACCCACTTTTGG